>NC_045981.1:31149718-31224718 GCF_010909765.2 Amblyraja radiata
GAGAACCTTGATGATAGATGCTGCCTTCTTAAGGCAATGTCTCATAACGGTGTTTTCAATGGTGGACAGAGCTCAAAGAACTGTGAAAATAATGTCATGGAACATAGTGCAGCTGGAGATCAGCCAAAATTTTGTGCCAAAATAAAACATATTTTAGCAACCATAACACACAAACCCTATTAGGTTAGTTTAGTTTAGAGATACAGCGTGGAAACTGGCCGTTTGGCCCACCGAGTCCGCGCTGACCAGCGTGCCTACACACACTAGGGACAATTTACAATTATACCAAGACAATTAACCTTCAAACCTCTACATGTTTGGAGTGTGGGAGGATACCGGGAAAATCCCATGCCAGTCACGGAGAGAATGTACAAACTATGTACAGACAAGAGTTCATGGTCAGGATCGAATCCGGGTCTCTGGCGCTGTAAGGCAGTGGCTCTACTCTTATGTCACCATGCCGCCAACATACCCATCCTGTTGAAGGGATTTGTGTGTTTGGCCTACACCATGAATAAGACTTTCACAAAGTTGTCCTTTTGATTCTGGAGACATCAGACACGAGGAGCAAGGGCTGGTAGGAGAGTGAACCATGGAAATACCTTCAGCGCCTTAAAGGTCAGCTGCAAGAGACTTCCCGGATCACAAAGATAGCCGGTTGAGGAGAGGAATGTCAGCTTGCATGCCGATCCGGTCGAAGGCGATGGAGGAGGCCCTGCAGGAACCTGGGGCTTACCTGGACCGAGAACTGTTCCAGTAGACTGAGCACAAAAGCGGATCTGACTTTGGACTTTGAAAATGGCGCCAAAACATGGCGATGCCTACATGTGTAAATATGCAGAAGGAATTTCACTATGCAGTTGCCCACGTGACAAATAAATCTCCATTGAACCATTGCTGGTTGTAGGAAAGTAGCTGTTCCTGGACCTGGTGATGTGGGACCTCAGGCCACTGTACTTCCTGCATGGAAGAGGGCCCAGTTCAGATGGTGGAGGTCCCTGATGATAGATGCTGCCTTCTTAAGACAGTGCCTCAATGGTCTTTCAATTGTCTTTTTGACTCATGAAAATGTGAAAATAAAGTCACGGCGCATACTGCAGTCTGCATTGCTGGAGATCTGATTTTAGCAGCTAAGATTTTGTATCAAAATAAAACATATTTTTGGAAACCAGCATCTGCAGTTCCTTGTGTCATCATTCTGATAAGCCTCCTCCGCACCCTCTCCAAAACATCCACATCCGATATTTACATGCTGATATCATGCCACAACAAAACTACTTTATACAGATGGAAGATCACACAGATGCAAATGGATAAGAAATAAAAATGATGTGTGGCTGTGGATGTTTGCAAACCTTACCGTTTCAAGAGAGTTAGATTTAGCTTTTAGGGCTAAAGGAATCAAGGGATATGGGGCAAAAACAGGAACGGGGTACCATTCAATGGTGGTGCTTGGGGTGAAGGGCTGAATGGCCTACTCCTACACCTATTTTTCTATGTTTCTATGTTCCCCTTTATCGAATGGAAACTCTCTCAGTATTCGGAATGGATTACGGCATAACTGTTCAGGAAACAAGCCATGACATTGTCAGCAATCAGTTCAGGTTATCAAAAGCAGAAGTGATGGCTACTTGATTGCCTAAAAAATGGCTCAATATCTTCGCCTGTCTGTCTGGAGAGGTCCTCGGGAAATTCCTGCCGCTCTGCTCGACCAAGCAGAGAGGAGTTTAACAGGAAAATTGAATTGCAATGGGAGCAAATTTCAGTTGCAATCTCGACAAGTTTGGATGATTTTCTGCATCTGAGCTATTCCACAAATCAGAGAAAATGATGCATAAAAACCACAAGCAAACTGTCATGATGAAAAATGACAAATATCCCAAAGAAATCCGCAGGGAGATGTGGAATTTAACAGGCTCCATAGCCAATAAGTGTCAATACCTCAGCAAGTGTTAGACACAAGCTCAACCTCCAGAGCCAGAAATTAATTATTTTTTCTCGAGTTCTGCCACAATCAGTCCCCTCGAAAGTATTACCTTTCCTTTCAAATTAAGCTTCTGTTCTGTGTCCTTTATCATCTGATTTCCTCTTTACGCTTTTCACTTGCATTAATCCATCTCCGCTCTTAGCAAGTGGAACAAAGGTTAACATAAACTTCTTTACCAGGGGCAGGGGAAATATGGTTGTTGGAGACATAAGGAACTGCAGGTGCTGGAATCTGGATTAAAATGCAAAAGTGCTGGAGGAATGGGCAGACGACCTGTTGGGCCGGGACTCTTCTTCAGACTCAGTGCAGTAGGGGGGAAGAAGCTGGAAAAGAGATGTGGGGGCGGGAGAAAGTGTGGTGAGTGATAGGTGGATAGAAGTGAGGACAGTAAAGGTTAGCGATGAAAAGGAGACAAAAGGATGGCAGACGGAGCGAGGAGGAGTGAGAACGGAAAGCTAAAGATAGGGCTAGAGGTGGAAGGGGACAGGGAGGAGGAGAGTGGAGGGAAGGGGCGAGATAGTGGGGGAATTGCGTGTGCCGTGGTAGAAGGACACAAGAAAGAGAGAGGGGGTGGGGGGCCGTTACTTAAAATTGGAAACACAATTATTGGCTCAGCCAATAATAAGACAGATGTACCAACATTACTGAGCAGCTAATGTTTCATAACATTGTCAATGTACTCTCATTTCACAATAAATTAAGATTATAAATCAGTGAACATGAGCTACAGCAATTTGGAATTGGAGACAGACAGACAATTGATGCTTTTACCTCAAAAAAATATGTGTTAGCTTCTTAATACTAATTAACTTCTTGTACGAGGTATTAATAAATGTATGGAGCTAAATTACAAATAAGCTTTGACCTTTATCAAATCAGATAATATTGAAGAAGGATCCTGACCTGAAACACCACCTATCCTTCTTCTCCAGAGATGCTGCCTGACCCATTGAGTTACTCCAGCACTTGGTGTCTATTTCAGATCAGACAGCTCTATCCATTGCACTCAAATTTGACTATCTAGCACAATATGTAGCACAAAGAGAAAGATACAGTGTGCAGAATATCGTTCTCAGTATCATAGTGCAACCGTTTCAAAGACAAAGTCCAATGTCCACAATAAGGTAGAGGAGAATCAGGCTGTTTTGAAGGACAGAATAAGATGAAGGGATTAAATGCCTGGCTCCTGTACCTGAATTCCTCCTGGATAGCTTTCTTCTCAGCTACAGAATTCCAGCAGAGCCTCTTTTCTGGAATTTGAGTGATGGATTTGTGACAACAGTGAATGTTGTGGCTGTTTCATCTCGCACAAGGTGGAGCTAATTTTAGTTTAGTTCACTGTCACATACACCAAGGTATAGCTTTTGTTGAGTGCTAAGGATCGCTCTCTAGTTGTTGATAAGAAAGATTCCGTTGCCTGATAACACCTGGGAAGAAACTGTCCCTGCATCTGGAGGTGTGCATTTTCACACTTCTGTACCTCTTGCCTGATGGGAGACGGAAGAAGAGGCAGTGAGATTTGTCTTTGATTCTGCTGGTGGCCTTGCCAAGGCAGCATGAAATATAAATGGAGTCAATGGAAGGGAGGTTGATTTATGTGGTCTAATACCTTGTGATGTTCTGGTATAATACCTTCAAAACCAGCCTTGCCCTTATTTAGGACTTTAACTTGTGGACTAGCTATTTATCTTTCTATGCTTGTATAATATGGGGAACAAGGAAATGGCAGATGCGTTGAACAGGTACTTTGGATCTGTCTTCACTAAGGAAGACCCAAACAATCTTCCTGATATAGTAGTGGCCAGAGGATCTGGGGTGACGAAGGAACTGAAAGAAATCCTCATTAGTCAGGAAATGGTGTTGGTTAGACTGATGGGACTGAAGGCTGATAAATCCCCAGAGCCTGATGGTTTGCATCCCAGGTTACTTAAGGAAGTGGCTCTAGAAATCGTGGATGCATTGATGATCATTTTCCAATGTTCTATAGACTCTGAATCAGTTCCTGTGGATTGGAGGGTAGCTAATGTTATCCCACTTTTTAAGAAAGGCGGGAGAGAGAAAACAGGGAATTATAGACCAGCTAGCCTGACATTGGTGGTGGGGAAGATGCTGGAGTCGATTATAAAAGATGAGATAGCCACACATTTGGATAGTAGTAACATGATTGGTCCAAGTCAGCATGGATTTACGAAGGGGAAATCATGCTTGACTAATCTTCTGGAGATTTTTGAGGATGTAACTAGGAAAATGGACAAGGGAGAGTCAGTGGATGTAGTGTACCTGGACTTTCAGAAAGCATTTGATAAGGTCCCACATAGGAGATCAGTGGGCAAAATTAGGGCACATGGTGGTAGAGTGCTGACATGGATAGAAAATTGGTTGGCAGACAGGAAACAAAGAGTAGGGATTAACGGGTCCCTTTCAGAATGGCAGGCAGTGACTAGTAGGGCACTATAAGGCTCGGTGCTGGGACCGCAGCAATTTACAATATACATCAATGATTTGGATGAAGGGATTCCAAGTAACATTAGCAAATTTGCAGATGACACAAAGCTGGGTGGCAGTGTGAATTGTGAGGAGGATGCTATGAGAATGCAGGGTGACTTGGACAGGTTGGGGGAGTGAGCAGATGCATGGCAGATGAAGTTTAATGTGGATAAATGTGAGGTTATCCACTTTGGTACCAAGAACAGGAAGGCAGATTACTATCTACATGGCGTCAAGTTGGGAGAAGGGGAAGTACAACAGGATCTGGGTGTCCTTGTACATCAGTCAATGAAAGTAAGCATGCAGGTACAGCAGGCAGTGAAGAAAGCGAATGGCATGTTGGCCTTTATAACAAGAGGAGTATAGGAGCAAAGAGGGCCTTCTGCAGTTGTACAGGGTCCTAGTGAGACCACACCTGGAGTATTGTGTGCAGTTTTGGTCCCCTAATTTGAGGAAGGACATTCTTGCTATTGAAGGAGTGCAGCGTAGGTTTACAAGGTTAATTCCCGGGATGGCGGGACTGTCATATGCTGAGAGAATGGAGCAGCTGGGCTTGTACACTCGAGTTTAAAAGGATGAGAGGGTATCTTATTGAAACATATAAGATTGTTAAGGTTTGGACACGCTAGAAGCAGGAAACATGTTGGCAGTCAATATGTTGGCAGGAAACATGTTCCCGATGTTGGGGGAGTCCAGAACCAGGGGCCACAGTTTAAGAATATGGGGTAAGCCATTTAGAACGGGGACGAGGAAACACTTTTTCTCACAGAGAGTTGTGAGTCTGTGGAATTCTCTGCCTCAGTGGGCGGTGGAGGCCGGTTGGGGATGATTGGGGATGATCAGCCATGATCACATTGAATGGCGGTGCTGGCTCGAAGGGCCGAATGGCCTACTCCTGCACCTATTGTCTTTTGTTTATCTTTAGAATTATGGGGCAGTATTTTTAATTACATTCTCCTGGATAAAGACCATTGAGAACATTTCTCAATGGTCTCTGAGAGATGTCCTTTCTCAAAACATTTAGAAGGTTAATGGGATGTCCTGCTAGATGGAAGCTTAACACTGTTGTAACCTTCATTTCCATGGGACAAGGTATTCAATTCCAGAAGGAGACACAAGGAACTGTAGTTGCTGGAATCCTGAGCAACGCCCAAATTGCTGGAGGAACTCAACGGGTCAGACAGCGTCTGGGAAGGGAACGGTCAGGCGACGTTTCGGTTCGGTACCATTCTTAGAAACATAGAAACATAGAAAATAGGTGCAGGAGTAGGCCATTCGGCCCTTCGAGCCTGCACCGTCATTCAATATGATCATGGCTGATCATCCAACTCAGTATCCTGTACTTGCCTTCTCTCCATACCCCCTGATCACTTTAGCCACAAGGGCTACATCTAACTCCCTCTCAAATATAGCCAATGAACTGGCCTCAACTACTCTCTGTGGCAGAGAATTCCACAGAGAGAATTTCACTGTGTGAAAAAAAAAATTCTCATCTCGGTCCTAAAAGACTTCCCCCTTATCCTTAAACTGTCACCCCTTGTTCTGGACTTCCCCAACATCGGGAACAATCTTCCTGCATCTAGCCTGTCCAACCCCTTAAGAATTTTGTACGTTTCTATAAGATCCCCCCTCAATCTTCTAAATTCTAGCGAGTACAAACCGAGTCTATCCAGTTTTTCTTCATATGTAAGTCCTGCCATCCCAGGAATCCGTCTGGTGAACCTTCTCTGTACTCCCTCTATGGCAAGAATGTCTTTCTTCAGATTAGGAGACCAAAACTGTATGCAATACTCCAGGTGTGGTCTCACCAAGGCCCTGAATAACTGCAGTAGAACCTCCCTGCTCCTATACTCAAATCCTTTTGCTATGAATGCTAACATACCATTCACTTTCTTCACTGCCTGCTTCATCTGCATGCATACTTTCAATGACTAGTGTAGCATGACACCCAGGTCTCGTTGCATCTCCCCTTTTCCTAATCGGCCACCATTCAGATAATAGCCTACTTTCCTGTTCTTGCCACCAAAGTGGATAACCTCACATTTATCCACATTATACTCTATCTGCCATGCATTTGCCCACTCACCCAACCTATCCGTCACCTTGCAGCCTCCTAGCATCCTCCTCACAGCTAACACTGCCCCCCAGCTTTGTGTCATCCACAAACTTGGAGATGTTGCATTCAATTCCCTCGTCCAAATCATTAATATATATTGTAAATAGCTGGGGTCCCAGCACTGAGCCTTGCGGTACCCCACTAGTCACTGCCTGCCTGATTCTTCAGATCATTAACGAGAGAACTGAAAACGAGAAACCAGGAAACCGCCAAGATTCACATGACAAATGAGGACAGAAAGTGTGAATGGAGGGATGTGGAGAAGGGCTCAAAAAATAAATTATAGAAAGAGAAAGTAGATGGAAAGAGGTGCCAGGTCTAAAACTAAAGATGTGACTGCTGCCATAATGGACAGAGGGTTTCTAAAAGATACCGAGTGTTTCTTCTTGCACAATTCATCATGCTACTGTCCATGTTGGCAAATTTTGCAGTTTACATGGCTGCTGTTACCTTCACAGATCTGATGGTGGAAGGCCATTAATCTCTGGGGAATTTAATTTATTCTGCAAGATTTTATTATCTAAACATTCAAAGAGGAAATTAGCATTCATGCATTCTGTTTAACATTTCTATGAGGATAGAATGAGCAATTTATAAAGATGTTAGGTTTATTTATCCAGATAATGACACCACAACCTACTCTGCACCAATATGATTTACATACTGATTTTTATCCAACTGCACTCCTGCATAAACTAATTGCAACTTAGCTACTTCTGCTTATTTTTATTTAGTCTGGGGAGTTGGAATAAAAAAAGGTTCACTTTTCAAAAATAGTTAAGGGTCATATTTAGAATACTATTTCCAAAATATATTCTTATGATTTGCAGCATCTTCAACTGTAGCCAATACTGTATCTTTTAGTCTTAGCAAACTTAAACCAATGTTTAAATATTGTTAGATGGAAATTTAGCATCATAATTATGATATTTCTCCATCTGGATACCCATCTGCTGTTGTAGTTATTAACATACTGTAGATCAATAGATTCAAATAATATTTTCTTGCTTCTTGTGGATAGTCTAGATACATCTTGTGTTCCGTAAAACTGAAGGTTTAAAAAGGAACAGATAAAGCAACCTGAGCAAAATACAAAGTGCTGGAGGAACTCAGCAGTTCAGGCAGCATCTGTGGAGGGTCGAGAGAAACGGTGACGCAGTGTTAGAGTTGCTGCCTCACAGCGCCAGAGACCCAGGTTCGATCCTGACTACGGATGCTGTTTGTATGGAGTTTGTGCTGGTTTACAATAAAAGTGATTCAGTGGGTCAGACAGCATCTCCAGAAATGCTGCCTGACCCACTGAGTTACTCCACCACTTTGTTTCAGGTAGGGACCCTTCTTCAGACTCAAATATTGAAACTTGCTTTGAATTTATGTTTATTTAGCTTTTAGACTTTAGAGATACAACACGGAAACAGGGCCTTCCGCCAAACAAGTCCATGCCGGCTAGCCATCACCCTGTACACTAGCACTATCCTATACACTGGGGACAATTCCGGTGGCGCTGGTGCCAGCAGCCTCCACCTTCAGCCCGGTATCTTTTTGTTTTTTTGTTTTTTTAGTTATGTTAAAGTGTGTTTTTTATGTTTTTTTAAATGTCTTTATGTGGGGGAAGAGGGCACGGTAAGGGGGATACCATCCTTCGGTCGCTTCCTGGAGAGGACGCGACTATTATTCGAGTCGCGTCCTCACCCCCCCCCAGCGGCCTACCTACTGGATTGGCGCGGCCTTTCCTGCCGGGATCGACCAGAGCTCCAGCAGCGGCGGGACAGCGCTGATACATCGCGGGGCTGGCGATGCCTTACTGGGGATCGCCGTCTGGAGCCCGGAGTGCTGGGCCTGTGGCACCGACATCCTGGAGCTGTGGTTCGCGGAGCTCCCAACGCGGGCGGTGCTGACAAACATCGTGGGGTCCTGCGACTCTGCCCGGCTCGGCCTGCGGACTCGGGAGCTGCGGACTCCGGTGGGAGGCGGCTGATCGGGAGGTCCGGGCCGCTGAGGAGGATTTTCACCGTCGGGGTTCGGCGTCGGCGTTCCATCAGCCCGGCGAGAGGGCCTGAGCATCGGGCCGCCCGGGGTGGCGACTGCGGGTGCTCGGAAGGCCCCGACCACGGGTGAACATCTGGGAAGATCGGAGGGGAGGCTGGCTGGACTATGGTGCCTTCCTCACCTTGGTGCCATTGTGTTATGTTGTGTCGTGGACTTTCTGTGTTTGTGCTTTTCTTTTTTTAATTCAATTTTTTTAATTCAATTTTATTTTTAATATGTTTTATTATTTATTATTTATTTATTTTTATGATACTGCCTGTAAGGAAAATTCATTTCGTTGTCTCTAATTGAGACAATGACAATAAATTTGAATACAATACAATACAATACAATTTTACTGAAGGCAATTGCAATTAACCTACAAACTTGCACGTCTTTTGAGATTGGGAAGAAACTGGAGCACCCGGAGAAAATCCATAAAATCACAGGGAGAACGTACAAACTCCGTACAGAGGGCACCCATGGTCAGGATCGTACACATGTCCCTGGCGTTGCCTGGCGTTCTATTGCTGCTCCACAGTGCTTCTATTTTGAGGGAAACCTCAAGATTTCTCAGTCAGACAACATTTCTTTTAAAAAGAATAACACAGCCTAAAAATCTGAAACAAAACCGAATGGCACTGGATGGCAAGTAAGAAAAAGTACATGATTGCATCAGTTAACAACTAGGACAGTCGAGGCAATTTTTAATTATCTGACTTCATAAAGGATATTAAGACATTGCACAGGATATTGTGGTGATAGTTCAGATGAATTATTGCCTGCTAGGGTTATTAAAGAATATATTGGACAGCAATACTTCCAGCAAAAGGACTTCACAATTAAATGCCAAAATTACAAATTTGTTCTTCATTTTGCTCCATTCCACTAAAGGCTGAGAGTCAGAGTTCACATCCATCTAAGGGTGCGGCATGCACATGGTCTCATCAGCCTGCACGTGATCTAAACATGCCAGAGGAATATAGGTGTTGCTTTTTCCAGTGTAAACATATAATTTGAAAAAGAAATACCATCACTTATACTGCACAATTTACTACACTCAGATGTCCCAACTTGCTTTAGAAACTAAGGGGGAAACTAAGAGACACAAGGAAACATTGATGTTGGCTTACAAAAAAAAGACTCAAAGTGCTGGAGTAACTCAGTGGGTCAGGTAACATCTGTGGAGAACATGGACAGGTGATTTTCAGTTCGGGACCCTTCTTTAGATTGGAGAAACGTTTCACAATTAAACGTCACAATCAGTAAGTTCCAGCACTTTGTGTCTTTCTTTGCTTTAGAAACAATTAAACTAGTCAGTGTTGTATTGCAGCTAATTCTGCACAACCCTTCCCGCAAATACCAAAGTGAAAGTGACCAGTTAATTTGTTGTTCATCTAGTGGCGACACGGTGGCACAGCGGTAGAGTTGCTGCCTTACAGTGCCAGAGACCAGGGTTTGACCCTGAATACATGTGCTGTCTATACGGAGTTTGTATGTTCTTCCCGTGACCTGTGTGGGTTTTCTCTGGGAGCTCCGGTCTCCTCCCACACGTACAGGTTTGTAGGCTAATCGGCTTAGTAAAATTGTGATTTGTACCTAGTGTGTGTAGGATAGTGTTAGTCTGCAGGAATCGCTGGTCGGCACGGACTAGGTGGGCCGCAGAACCTGTTTCCACGCTGTATCTCTGAACTAACCTAGTGGCATTAATTTAGGGATATATTGTGCCCAGGATATCACAGAAAACTTCTTTATGCAATGAGACTATGGATAGATACATGGATTTACTGGGAATGTGGGATACGGATCACGTGCAGGCAGAGGAGATGAGTTTATCGTGGCGTTATGTTCGGCACAGACATTGTGGTCCTAATCACCTGTTCATGTGCTGTACTGTTCTATGTTCTGTAATCTATATCTAACTGAGAGGCCAGATGGATTTAATTATACTGACAGTGCAGCACTGCTTCAGTACAACACTGCAGATCTCTCGTTCCCCTCTCCCCTGACTCTCAGTCTTGAACGGGAACATCACCTATTCCTTCTTTCCAGAGATCCTACCTGACCCACTTAGTTACTCCAGTATCTTCAGTATCCGGTATTTTGTGTCTATCTTCACTGGAAACTAGTTTAGATTTTGTGGTGGAATGAAGAGTTCAGGCTTTTTGTGAGAGGACATTGGATTATGGAAGAAGAGTGATGGCTGGCAAAAGGGTTTAGGAGTGGCACAGTGGTATATAGAGTTGCTGCCTTACAAGTGCCAGAGACCCAGGTTCGATCTTGCTGTGAGTGCTGTCTGTACGGAGCTTGTATGTTCTCCCTGTGACCGCGAGGGTTTTCTCTGGGTGCTCTGGTTCCCCCCCCACACTCTAAAAACGTACAGATTTGTAAGTTAATTGGCTTTGGTAAAAATTGTAAATTATTCCCCGAGTGTAGGATAGCACTAGTGTAGTAATTTTAAAATTGTAAATTATTCCCAGAGTGTAGGATAGTGCGAGTGTAGGAAATAGGCCCTTCGGCCCATCGGGTGCACACTGACCGGCCATCACGGAGTGGGCCAAAGGGCCTATTTCCCTGCTATATCTCCAAAGTAAAGTCTAAAGGCTGGTTCTGGTAAGCAGTTGGTGATCCACTCATAGATCATAGATTAGTACAGCACAGGAACCAATACCTGTGCTGAACATGGTGCCAAGACCAAATCTTGTCTGCCTGCATTTAATCCTGTCCCACCGTTCCCTGCATATCAAAATCAACGACATTGCTTTTCTAGCTTGACGCAAAATGCTGGAGTAAATCAGCGGGTCAGGCAGCATCTCTGGAGAAAAGGAATAGGTGACATTTCGGGTCGGAACCCTTCGTCACCTATTTCTTTCTCCAGAGATGCATTATTCCAGCATTTTGCGTCTATCTTTGGTATAAACCAGCATCTGCAGATCCTTTGAAAACATTTTATTTCTCTGTTGCTTTAAAATGTGCATTCCTTTTCCCTTATGCCCAACTCATTAGCTATGTCACAGGAGACACTGTTTGTTTCTCAATGGGGACTTTCCACCCTGGATAAGCAGCAGGAGAACAGGAGTCGTTGCTCCGTCTAGTAATGAGGGTTAGGATCTTCAGGTGGTTGTAGACCACATTGTTGAAAACACAACAGCAAAGTAATGAGATAAATGTATTTGCATATATATTAAAATTGTAGATGGCAGCCCCAAAGTGCAGGTGTTATCCTTGAAATGATGTGCATTGAAGTTCAAAGAGAAGATCTGTCCTGGTAATAATTCCCTTACGATAAGCTTGGGAATGCTTGCTTACAGAGTGGGAAGCAATCAGGAAAGTTCATTAAGCAATGCACAGATGATCGACACATTCAGAAAATACGGAGGCTGAAAATAATAGAACGTAGAACTGTACAGCACAGGAACGGGCCATTCGGCCCACTATGTTTGTGCCGAACATGATTTCTTCTTCTTCATTCTTCAAATTTATTTTGTCACATACACCTTTCGGTGTAGTGAAATTCTTTTTGCCATGCAGCACATAAAAAAAAGAATACAACATAACAGTAGTAGATAGTTTCAGATAGATACATCAAAACATCCCCCCACAATGGTTCCCATTGTGGGGAAAGGCACAAAGTCTAGTGCCTAGTTGATGCCTAGTTAAACTGATCTCATCTGCCTGCACATGATCCATATCCCTCTACACCACACCTGGAGTATTGTGTACAGTTTTGGTCTCCTAATCTGAGGAAAGACATTCTTGCCATAGAGGGAGTACAGAGAAGGTTCACCAGACTGATTCCTGGGATGTCAGGACTTTCATATGAAGAAAGACTGGATAGACTCGACTTGTACGCGCTAGAATTTAGAAGATTGAGGGGGGATCTTATAAAAACTTACAAAATTCTTAAGGGGTTGGACAGGCTAGATGCAGGAAGATTGTTCCCGACGTTGGGGAAGTCCAGAACAAGGGGTCACAGTTTAAGGATAAGGGGGAAATCTTTTAGGACCGAGATGAGGAAAACATTTTTCACACAGAGAGTGGTGAATCTCTGGAATTCTCTGCCACAGGAATGTAGTTGAGGCCAGTTCATTGGCTATATTTAAGAGGGAGTTAGATGTGGCCCTTGTGGCTAAAGGGATCAGGGGGTACGAAGAGAAGGCAGGTACAGGATACTGAGTTGGATGATCAGCCATGATCAATATGATCATGATCATATTCTTCCCGCAGGCTATAAGACTGATAAACGGACTTTGCCCCCTGCCAAAGTATCGCGCACCAACCACCAACCTGGACACACTGCAGCAGAGCCACTGTCGTGCCGCTGCCGATCGGAACGCCTGTTGATGTTTAGTAGAGTAGAGTGTTTAATTTGTTCATGATATATGTATTTTTATTTCTATTTATTTTTTACTGCACACTGAATGGACACTGGTTGAGCAACGTTTTTTTGTTTCCTCTGGGTATGTGAGTACTCAGGAAAATGACAATAAAGATATACTTGATACTTGATATTGAATGGCGGTGCAGGCTCGAAGGGCCGAATGGCCTACTCCTGCACCCATTTTCTATGTTTCTATGTTATGTTTCTATTCCCTGCATTTCCATGCGCTTATCCAAAACGCCACTATCGTATCTGGCTCCACCACCCTGGCAATGTGTTCCAGGTGTCCATGCCAAATATCTCCATTAAACTCTCCCCCTCTCACCTTATAGCTATGCCCTCTTGTGTTGGAAATTTCCACCCTGGCAAAAAAAGGTTCTGACGGTCTATCTGTGCCTCTCATCATTTTATATACTTCTTTCACCATTCTTTCCCCTCAAACTCCGACGTTCCAGAGAAAACAATCCCAAGTCTATCCAACCTTTCCCTGTAGCTGAAACCCTCTAATCCGGGCAGCATTCTGGTAAACCTCCTCTGCACCCTCTCCAAAGCGTCCACGTTATTCCTGTAATGCGGTGACCAGGAACTGCACGTAAAGAGGAACATTTACTTGTCAGGAATCCGGCGGCAGACAACTGCCCAGCGGTATTTACAGAATGATGAGGTACCATTTTCAGATTCCTTCTTCACACCTGATTTCCTTTTTAGTATCATTTCATTCTCACAAAACACCACCTGCATACACAATCCAGCCAAGCATCAGACCTCTTTTTAGCTTTAATGGAAAACAGTCGATCTTCAGATTCATTCAGATTCACTGCTTTTGTCAGCATCAATTCGTGCTTCCATGGTGCTAATGGAATTAGGGTCTGTAGAGGTCTAAATTCCATTACTTTGTTGAACTTTTAACTGTGGGCTTTAGCTCACGCACCAGAGCACCAGTGTTTGCATTGCCCTCACAGTGGAAGGGGTCTGGAATAAAAAGTGTCTGAAAACCCATTTGATTTCATGACAACCAGATGCGAGTTGTGAATCAACAGCATTTTGTGTCTACCTTCGATTTAAACCAGCATCTGCAGTTCTTTCCGACACAAATCCATCGTTGTAAATCCATCGGTACTGAGAATTCACTTGCAGACCAAAGGAATGAAGAAATGCAGAAAAAAAGTAGGCATGTAGAGTTATGCCATGATACCAGTAAAGTCAGAACAATCCCACACAGTTGAAGGGTTAGGTTTTAAGTTTATTATTGCCACATGTACTGAGGTACAGTGAACAGTTTTGTTTTGCATGCTATCAAAACAGATCAGATAATACCATACATAAGTACAATCAAGTCAAACTCAAGTACAAAAGGAAAACTCAAGTGAAGGGAAAAATACAGAATGCAGAATATAGTTCTCAGCACTATCAGTTAGAGAGTCATAAATTCTTGCAGCAGGGTAACAGGCCCTTCGGCCCAACTCATTCCTGCTGATGAGTGCCCTATCTAAGCAAATCCCAGCTAGCAATGTTTGACCCATAAACCTTTCATTCACATGTAGCTGCTGAAAACACAAAGTGCCAGGAGATCTTAGTGGGCCAGGCAGTGTCCATGGAGGGAATGGACAGGCCACATTTTGGGTCAAGTACAATAGGAAGAGCAAAGGAAAAGATACAGAGTGCAGAATGTAGTTCTCAGCATTGTAGTGCATCAGTTCTACAGACAAAGTCTAATATCCGCAATGGGGTAGAGGTAAATTGGTCAGTACCCTACCTTTGGAAGGACACTTCAGAAGCCTGATCACAAAGGGGAAGAAACTGTTCTTGAGTCTGGTGGTACGCGCTTTCAAGCTTATGTACCTTCTGCAGGAAGGGAGCGTACTTGTGCACCTATATTCCAAAGCAATTTTTTATTGTCTGTCTCAGCAACATATGTGATGTTGAAAAGTAATTCCAGTTTAATTTGCCGAAAGCAGATTAGAGCATGTTATTTAAAATTAAAAATAGGCTTCATAAAAATCTGCAGACATCTGAAAAAAACTGTTTTAAGGAATTATAACGTGTGTTTTTCCTGAGCACAGTTTGTCAGTTGTCTGGCAATGAATTGGGTCTTTTCCTTGCAGTCAGTGGTTGAAAAAATTAAATAACATAGCTCTTAGAGTCAAAGAGTCATACAAAATGGAAACAGGCCCTTCAGCCCAACTTGCCCCTGCAAACCAAATTGCCTCATCCACACTAGTCCCACCCGCCTGCATTTGGCCCATCTCTCTCTAAACCTTTACTATTCTTGTACCTGTCCATGTGTTTTAAATGCTGTTATAGTACTGTACGTGCCTCAACTGGCAGCTTGTTACATGGATCCATCACCCAAGTGTGAAGAATGTTGCTTCACAGGTCAATATTAAATCTTTCCCCTTCTCACCTTTAAATATCTGTTAAATATATTACTCTTTGTTTCTGTCCATTTTTCACTCTCTCAGTTTAATCTTTCCTTCCATCTTTATTTTTCCACTTTAGACTTTAGACTCTAGAGCACAGAATACAGCACGGGAACAGTCCTACCAAGTCTGCGCTGACCAGCGATCACCCTGTCTGCACTATCCTACACACTAGGAACAATTTACAATTTTACCAAGCCAGTTAGCCTACAAACCTGTACGTCTTTGGAATGTGGGAGGAAACCGGAGCACCCGGAGAAAACCCACGCGGTAACCAGGAGAACATCCAAACTCCGTACAGACAGCATCCGTAGTCAGGATCGAACCCAGGTCTCTGGCATTTTATGGCGACAACTCTACCGCTGCACCACCGTGCCACCCCTGTACCGAGTTACATCTTCCCTTCCTCCCTCGTACACTGGTTTAGATCTCAGTCCATCAATCTTGTTGGATTAGGAGACACGCTGCTCATGCTGCCTTCCACCAAGGAGGCAGAGAGTTGGGTGGTAGCGTCTGCGGCTGCCAGGATTAGGTGCACAATGTTTGCAATCTGGATGTGAGAAAATAAAGCCATGCATGTAGCATTCTAACACGCTTTGACCCAAACCTTTTCACACTGCTCAGAAGGTTGGTAGTCCAGACAGTGTGGAGCAGCGGGTAGAGCTGCTGCCTCACAGCACCAGAGACCTGGGTTCGATGCTGACCTCGGGAGCTGTGTGTGCCGAGTTTGCACGTTCTCCCTGTAAACGTGTCGCTTTTCCCGCACATGCCAAAGGCGTGCGGGTTTGTGGGTTAATTGCCCTCTACAAATTATCCCGAGAGTGTGGTCAGTGGATGGGAAAGTGAGATATTGTTCAACTAGTGTGAATGGGTGATCAATGGTTGGTGTGGACTCGGTGGGATGAAGGGCTTGTTTGTATGTTGCATCTCTAAACTAAACTAAACTAATGGAGATGTTTAAAACATTGTTTTTAGACAGATAGATATGCCAGAGGTTATTGTAAGAATTTGTGGAAACCAATAAAAAGAGTTAGGATTTCAGGTTGGTCATCGTCTATTTTTGATGAAAAGATGTTTAATCCAGCAAGCACTTCCAGCACATTAAGTTATTATTTTGAATTTTTCGCTTCTGCAGTGATTTAGGTTAGTTTATAGGTAGACAAAAATGCTGGAGAAACTCAGCGGGTGAAGCAGCACCTATGGAGCGAAGGAATAGGTGGCGTTTCAGGTCGAGACATGAAACAGAAACCTTCGGCCCCCTGAATCCATGCCGGCCCGTTCACACTAGTTCTATTTTATCCCACTTTCTCATCCTCTCCCTACTCACTAGGGGCAATTTACAGAGGGCCAATTAAACTACAAGCCCACACGTCACAGGGAGAATGTACAAACCACACAGATAACACCCGGGGTCAGGATTGAACCCAGGTCACCGGCATTGTGAGGCAGCAGCTGTATAGAATATAGATAGTTAAATAATCAGCATGATTACTTGCAATTATTTTTCTGTTTGCAGGTGGCTGAATATCGTATCCCATTCATATTGGAACTGTGCTTAGACCATAAGGGTTGCTGCAGTGATTAGGAGAAGAGTTTTGGCAAAATGCACTGCATCAGAAAATTGACAGTTCGCTTAGATAGACTGACAGGGTATTGCTTTAATCTATCAGTAGTGATGCACCAATGGTGCAAAGTCGACCTGTTTGTTTCAAGGATGCTTTCAATCTTGATTACCTCTGTAGCTCAGAGTGGGGAATATTAATAAAAAGATGCCCTCATTTTTATTTCACAGCATCTGCTGTAGATTTCACAACTGGGTGGAAAAACTGTTCCCATGTTGGGGGAAGTCCAGAACCAGGGGGTCACAGTTTAAGAATAAGGTGTAGGCCATTTAGGACTGCAATGAGGAAAAACTTTTACAGCCTAAGAGTTGTGAATCTGTGGAATTCTCTGCCACAGAAGGCAGTGGAGGCCAATTCACTGGATGTATTCAAGAGAGAGTTAGATATTGTTCTTAGGGCTAACTAATTGAAGGGATATGGGGAGAAAGCAGGAACAGGGTGCTGATTCTGGATGATCAGCCGTGATCATATTGAATGGCGGTACTGGCTCTAAGGGCTGAATAGCCTACTCCTGCACCTATTTTCTATGTTTCGATAAGACTTTTCTCTTCAGTGCAGAGCCAGTCAGTAAATAGTCAGTAAAGAGTCATCAGTGCTGGCTCTAATTTATTCTGTACCTTTTCATACCTTTGGTTTCCCTCCCCTGACTCTCAGTATGAAGAAGGGTCTCAACCCGAAACGTCACCTATTCATTTTCTCCAGAGATGCTACCTGAGCCGTGAGATACCCCAGCATTTTGTGTCTATCTTTAGTGTAAACCAGCATCTGCAGTTCCTTCCCACACAGTAAATAGTTTTGATTGTTTAAGGCAGCAGAGTTCCAGGTGCTTTTTATATCCAACATCTCATTGTACAACATTCATCTATTGTTCTAGCTGCCAGTGATGTTTAGTTTAGAGACACAGCATGGAAACAGGCCCTTCAGCCCAAAGTCCACGTCAACCACCGATCACCACTTCCCACTAGTTCTATGTTATCTCGCTTTCTCATTCACTCTCACAACACTTAAGGAGCAATTTGCAGAGACCAATCCTAAACCTTTTCCCACCCAGCTTGCAGAGATATGTCTTCACATAACACGGTGGCAAAAAAAATCCAGCAATGGCACCCAAGTATTGCAGAATTACGAATGGAGCTTTGAGAATAATTGACAGCAAATGATCCCCCCCCCCCCCATCACACTTCCTCTGCAATAGACCCATGATCAAAAGATCATGGCACAAAAAGAAGAGAAAGGCAGCAGTGACAGCACTGCTCCCGAATCCCACAATTACATAAGCCCATTAATTCATCTATTATTTACCTCGAAGTGACAGAAAATAAGCACAGGTTGCCTCATCATTTTGGACCGCTGCTGCTAATTATAATTTAAATTTTTTAACATCTATGAGTTGCTTTGACAGGTGCATGCACTCGGCGGGCAAAAGTCTTATTTGTATGGGGACATATCGGCTGCAAATCTTACACCAGTTTAAACAGAGTCCGTGGAGATTTGAGAACTCAAGAGGATTATTATTTTGTTCAAAGGGGGAGTCATCTTCATGCAGTCTCCGTGTTACCTCAAATACATTCCAAACTTCTTACTCGGTAACCTTGAGCACAATATCTTTCTAAGTATCACCACTTGAATTCTGAACATGCAATAGCTATCACTTTAACATTCAGATCATCTAGCTGCAGGCCTTCGACTCTGTATACGATGTTAACTCAGTTCATAGATAATATACAATTAGATGGTGACAGTAACCTTTCAAGGGACACATTTTGCCCGCAAGGAAGCCTATTAGAATAGTCCTTGCATTTAAAATCATCGACATTATTCAACATAAGGACAAAGAATTTTGAAAGTAATTTATTTTTTTTCAAATGGAAACATTTCCAAGATCAATCTCATAAACACCTAACGTTCTACAGCTCCATAACTCTTAGTTTGAAGTAATTGCTTACTTGTAATTGTTCTCGATGTATCTCATGCATATTGAAGCAATCAGGGAAATTATTACTAACTATGAACCAACTTTGTGGCTGCCACTGCCCTTTTAATACTAAGGGCATCGGTTTTCCCAACAAGCTTACTTTTGGAAGTTTGTTTGAACATGAAGGGCAGCATGTTGGTGTAATGGTAGAGTTGCTGCCCTACAGCGCCAGAGACCCAGGTTCGATCCTGACTACGGATGCTGTCTCAATGGAATCTGCACGTTTTCCCCAAGATTGTGTGGGTTTTCTCCGGATAATCTGGTTTATCCCCCACACTCCGAATGATGTACAGGTTTGTAGGTTAGTTTGGCTTTGGTTTAAAAAAATTGTGAATTGTCCTGAGTATGTACGATAGTGCTAGTGTACGGGGATCGCTGGTCGGCACGGACTCGGTGGGCCGAAGGGCCTGTTTCCGTGCTGTATCTCTCTAAACTAAACTAAATTACCAGTATTTTTTCCTTCCATTCTCTTATTCACCCAAAAACTCCCAAGGACAAGACAATGGTGCAATGAGAAGACAAGATGCCCGATAGCTCCAGTGTCTCTGTGGTTCATACATTCCCTGTGACTACATGGCTTCCCTTGTGTGCTCCAGTTTTCTCTCAGACACCAAAGTTGTGTGGGTTGATAAGCTAACTGCAGTCACAGCCATACAGCTTGGAAACAGGCCCGACTTATCCATACTGACCAAGATGTCCTATCTAAGATCTAATCTCACAATTTTCCCACATTTGATCCACATTTGATGCCTCTAAACTCTTCCTATCCATATGCCTGTCCAAATGACTTTAAAAAGTTGCTATTGTAACCGTTTCTACTACTTCCTCCGGCAGTTTGTTTCATATAACCGTGTGATAAAGTTGCCCCTTAGGTTCCTATTAAATCTCTCCCCTCTCACCTAAAACCTATCCCTTCTGGTTCTTGATTCCCCAACCCTGGGGGAAAAGGATTGTGCATTCACCGTTTCAATTCACCACATTTTTAAATACACTTCTATAAGATCACTCTTCAACCTCCTACACAGCCCACCCATTGTAAATTGTCCCTAGTGTGTGAGAGGCAATTATCAATCAAGGGGAGTTGATGAGAACTTGTGGCAGGGGGGTGGGTGCAAGAGCAGAGAGACAGAGGGGTATAAAATGAGGGTAGAAGCAATAGGTAGCAAGGTGAAAAGTAAAAGTGGCAGGCAGACAAATCCAGGGCAAAAATCAATAAGGGCCACTTTTCCACATAATTGTATAAGGGGTAAGAGTGTTGTAAAAACAAGCCTGAAGGCTTTGTGTCTCAATGCAAGGAGAATTCGTAATAAGGTGGATGAGTTGAATGTGTAGATAGTTATTAATGAATATCATATAGTTGGGATCACGGAGACATGGCTCCAGGGTGACCAAGGCTGGGAGCTGAACATCCAGGGATATTCAATATTCAGGAGGGATAGACAGAAAGGTAAAGGAGGTGGGGTAGCGTTGCTGGTTATAGAGGAGATTAACGCAATAGAAAGGAAGGACATTAACTTGGAGGATGTGGAATCGATATGGGTAGAGCTGTGAAACACTAAGGGGGAGAAAACGCTAGTGGGAGTTGTGTACAGGCCACCTAACAGTAGTAGTGGAGTTGGGGATGGCATCAAACAGGAAATTAGAAATGCGTGCAACAAAAGTAAAATAGTTATAATGGGTGACTTCAATCTACATATAGATTGGGTGAATCAAATTGGCAGGGGTGCTGAGGAAGAGGATTTCTTGGAATGTATGCGGGATAGTTTTCTAAACCAACATGTAGTGGAACCAATGAGAGAGCAGGCTATTCTAGACTGGGTATTGAGTAATGAGGAAGGGTTAGTTAGCAGTCTTGTTGTGCGTGGCCCCTTGGACAAGAGTGACCATAATATGGTTGAGTTCTTCATTAGGATGGAAAGTGACATTGTTAATTCAGAAACAAGGGTCCTGAACTTAAAGAAAGGTGACTTTGAGGGTATGAGACGTGAATTGGCCAAGATAGACAGGCAATTGATTCTTAAAGGGTTGACGGTGGATATGCAAGGGAAGGCATTTAAAGACTGCATGGATGAACTACAACAATTGTTCATCCCAGTTTGGCAAAAGAATAAATCAGGGAAGGTAGTGCATCCGTGGGAAACAAGGGAAATCAGGGATAGTATCAAAACAAAAGATGAAGCATACAAATTAGCCAGAAAAAGCAGCCTACCAGGGGACTGGGAGAAATTCCAAGTCCAGCAGAGGAGGACAAAGGGCTTAAATAGGAAAGGGGAAATAGATTATGAAAGAAAACTGGCAGGGAACATAGAAACTGACTGCAAAAGTTTTTATAAATATGTGAAGTGGAAAAGATTAGTTAAAACAAATGTAGGTCCCTTGCAGTCAGAAACAGGCGAATTGATCATGGGGAACAAGGACACAGGCAGACCAATTGAATAACTACTTTGGTTCTGTCTTCACTAAGGAAGACATAAATAATCTGCCGAAAATAGCAAGGGACCGGGGGTCAAATGAGATGGAGGAACTGAGTGAAATCCATGTTAGCCAGGAAGTGGCGTTAGGTAAATTGAATGGCTTAAAGGCCGATAAATCCCCAGGGCCAGATAAGTTGCATCCCAGAGTACTTAAGGAAGTAGCCCCAGAAATAGTGGATGCATTAGTGATAATTTTTCAAAACTCTTTAGATTCTGGAGTAGTTCCTGAGGATTGGAGAGTAGCTAATGTATCTTCACTTTTTAAAAAGGGAGGGAGAGAGAAAACGGAGAATTACAGACCAGTTAGTCCAACATCGGTAGTGGGGAAATGCTGGTCAGTTATTAAAGATGGGATAGCAGCACATTTGGAAAGTGGTGAATTCATTAGAAAAAGTCAGCATGGATTTATGAAAGGTAAATCATATCTGATGAATCTTATATAATTTTTCGAGGATGTAACTAGTAGAGTGGATAAGGGAGAACCAGTGGATGTGTTATATCTGGACTTTCAGAAGGCTTTCGACAAGGTCCCACATAAGAGATTAGTATGCAAACTTAAAGCACATGGTAATGGGGGTTCAGTATTGATGTGGATAGAGAACTGGCTGGCAGACAGGAAGCAAATAGTAGGAGTAAACGTGTCCTTTTCACAATGGCAGGCAGTGACTAGTGGGGTACCGCAAGGCTCAGTGCTGGGACCCCAGCTATTTACAATATATATTAATGATCTGGATGAGGGAATTGAATGCAACATCTCCAACTTTTGCGGATGACACAAAGCTGGGGGACAGTGTTAGCTGTGAGGAGGATGCTAGGAGGCTGCAAGGTGACTTGGATAGGTTGGGTGAGTGGGCAAATGAATGGCAGATGCAGTATAATGTGGATAAATGTGAAGTTATCCACTTTGGTGGCAAAAACAGGAAAGTATACTATTATCTGAATGGTGGCCGATTAGGAAAAGGGGAGATGCAACGAGACCTGGGTGTCATGCTACACCAGTCATTGAAAGTAGGCATGCAGGAGGCAGTGAAGAAAGCGAATGGTATGTTAGCATTCATAGCAAAAGGGTTCTTGGTTGGTTCTTGGTTCTTGGGTCCTCCAAAATATTCCAACTGGAATTTAAACTGGAGGTGGTGAAGGGAGGGATTAAGCCAGAAAGGGTATAAAGAACACACACTATAGAATTTAACATAAAACATCCCCACACAGCAGAATCAAAGTTTCCCACTGTGTGGGAAGGCACCAAAGTCAGTCTCTTCCTCCACTGTGCTTCGCGGTCAGGGCCTCCCCAAGCCCTCCGCAGTTGCAGCTACGGGCGGCCCGATGTCCAGGACCGCTCGCCGGGGTGATACAAGTCCGACGTCCAGGCTGCGGGACGTCCTCAGCGGCGTGGACACCAGAGTCGGCCCCCTCCTACCGGAGTCGGCGGCTTCCAAAGTCCGCAGGCCGCGCCGGGTGGAGACTGCCGCTGCAGACCCTCTGCAAGGCGCTCCAGGACGCCACGATGTTGTTCAGCGCCGCCCGCATTGGAAGCTCTCCGCACCAGAGCTCCACGATGTTGGAGCACTGGCCCAACGCTCCGGAGCTCCAAACGGCGACCCAGGTAGGCATCGCCCGCTCCGCGGTGACTCCAACGCTGCGCCGCCGCTGTAGCAGCCCTGGTCCGGTTCCCGGTCCCCGGCAGGAAAGGCCGCTCCGATCCAGCTGGTAGGCCGCAAGGTGGGGGGCGAGGACGCGACTCGGAGAAATAGTCACGTCCCCGCCAGGAAGAGACTGGGAAACGGTTTCCCCCTTACCCTGCCCCCCTCCCCCACATAGAAAAGTTAAAGTTTCCCCAACACAAAACTTTAGACTAACTAAAAATTTAAAAAAAGATTGAAATACAGACTAGCTGTAGGTAGAGGCTACTGCAGTGCAGCGCCCCCTCCGTTTGAGTATAAGAGCAGGGAGGTTCTACTGCAGTTGTACATGGTCTTGGTGAGACCACACCTGGAGTATTGCGTATAGTTTTGGTCTCCTAATCTGAGGAAAGACATTCTTGCCATAGAGGGAGTACAGAGAAGGTTCACCAGACTGATTCCTGGGATGTCAGGACTTTCATATGAAGAAAGACTGGATAGACTCGGCTTGTACTCGGTAGAATTTAGAAGATTGAGGGGGGATCTTATAGAAACTTACAAAATTCTTAAGGGGTTGGACAGGCTAGATGCAGGAAGATTATTCCCGATGTTGGGGAAGTCCAGAACTAGGGGTCACAGTTTAAGGATAAGAGGGAAGTCTTTTAGGACCGAGATGAGAAAATCATTTTTTACACAGAGAGTGGTGAATCTCTGGAATTCTCTGCCACAGAAGGTAGTTGAGGCCAGTTCATTGGCTATATTTAAGAGGGAGTTAGATGTGGCCCTTGTGGCTAAAGGAATCAGGGGGTATGGAGAGAAGGCAGGTACAGGATACTGAGTTGGATGATCAGCCATGATCATATTGAATGGCGGTGCAGGCTCGGAGGGCCGAATGGCCTACTCCTGCACCTATATTCTATGTTTCTATGTTTCTAACTTGGGAAGTATGAAATTCAAACAATACAAGATTAGTGGAAATGGGTGTCTAATTTGGGCAGAAGGATCTGTTTTCCCACCTGTTTCCCAGTTCCCAGGTTTATAAAGAACAATCACGACTTCCTTCAGCAAAACCTGTCAATGTTTACTCACAGAACTATATCAAGATCTGAAAAAAGTAGAAACCTGCAACTCACGGCTATTGCACAATCATCCAATCTTTGACATTTCCCACTAGTTCATATCTTATCAGAAGAGATATGTTGCAGAAGAAATTCACTAGGATGTTACCTGTAATGACAAGTAAATAGTTATAAAGAGATGTTGAATAGGACAAAAGTGTTTTCTATGGGGCGTATGTAGCAATATATGGAAAGAGCATGCGGAGTTGCTACTTGAAGTAACGGGCGATTTATAAAAAGCCAAAGTTGACTACCTAAAGGTGACTTTGGTACAGCTTTTACATTCTCAGATGACAAGATTACACCGAAACTTGAGTAACAGTAAAACTAGGTCTTGATTATAGAATAGAGGTTACAGAAACACTTAATTAGGTAACCAATTAGGTCTTGATTACAGTATGACTAATCTTCTGGAATTTTGTGTGGATGTGGAGAATCGGGACTTTCAAAAAGCCTTTGACAAAGTCCCACACCAGAACTTAGTGTGCCAAATTAGAGCACCATGGTATTGGGGGTAGGGTATTGACATTAGGCGGCCATGGTGGCGCAGCGGTAGAGGTGCTACCTTACAGCGAATGTAGCGCCGGAGTCCCAGGTTTGATCCCGACTACGGGTGCTGTCTGTACGGAGTTTGTACGTTCTCCCCGTGACCTGGGTAGGTTTTCTCCAAGATCTTCGGTTTCCTCCCACACTCCAAAAGCATACAGGTTTGTAGGTTAATTGGCTTGGTAAATGTAAAAATTGTCCCTAGTGGGTGTAGGATCGTGTTAATGTGCCGGGATCGCTGGTCGGCGCGGACCCGGTGGGCCGAAGGGCCTGTTCCCGCGCTGTATCTAAACTAAACGATAAGAACTGGTTGGCCAGACAGGAAGCAATGCGTAGGAATTAACGGGTCCTTTTCAGAATGGAGGCAGTGACAAGTGGGGTGCTGCAAGGCTCGGTGCTGGAACCCCAGTTATTTACAATATATATTATTGTAACATCTCCAAGTTTGCGGATGACACAAAGCTGGGTGGCAATGTGAGCTGCGAGGAGGATGCTATTTGGCTGCAGGGTGACTTGGATACGTTGGGTGAGTGAGCAGATGCATCGTCAATGCAGTATAATGTGGATAAATGTGAGGAAGATAGAGGACCACGTTAACAGCAACGATCCATGGCGGGTGTGGCAGGGCATCCAGCACGTCACCAACTACAAGCCCAGCAACAGCACGATGGCCGACGGCTACGCCTCACTGGCAGAGGAGCTGAACTGCTTCTTTGCTCGCTTCGAGGCAGAACCAGATGAGCTCGTCACCATTCTCCCACCAGCCCCTAACAACAACAACTACACCCTCACTGTGCAGGAGCATGAAGTGAGGCGGGTGCTCAGGGAGGTGAACCCAAGGAAGGCTGCCGGCCAGGATGGCGTGACAGGAAGGATTCTGAAGGAATGTGCAGACCAGCTCTCCGAGGTCTTCACGAAAATCTTCAACCTGTCCCTGTCCAAATCCATCATCCCACCGTGCCTGAAGTCTGCCACAATCATCCCACTACCAAAATAGCCTGTTATCAGCGGCCTTAACGGCTACCGACCGGTCGCTCTCACACCAGTCATCATGAAGTGTTTCGAGAGGCTGGTCCAGCAGCACATCAAAGCCAGCCTCCCGCCCACCTTCGATCCACACCAGTTTGCCTACAGAGAAAATAGGTCCACTGAGGATGCCATCGCCACTGCTCTTCACACTGCACTGACCTACCTCGAACACCAGGGGAGCTATGTGAGGATGCTTTTCATTGACTTTAGCTCCGCCTTCAATACCATCATCCCCAGCAGACTGGTCACCAAACTCATGGATTCAGGACTCTCCCAACCCATCTGCCTCTGGATCAAGGACTTTCTGTCTAACCGCCCCCAGACCGTCAGACTGGGCCATCACCTCTCCACCCCCATCACACTCAGCACCGGCTCCCCACAGGGCTGTGTGTTGAGCCCCCTCCTCTACGCCCTCTACACCCACGATTGTGCCCCCGTCCACTCCACCAACACCATCATCAACTTTGCGGACGACACGACTGTGGTTGGACGTATCTCAGGAGGAGATGAGACAGCCTATAGGGAGGAAGTCCAAAGACTGGCAGCGTGGTGTTCAGACAACAACTTCATCCTAAACACCACAAAAACAAAGGAAATTATCATAGACTTCCGTAAGAACAGTGCTGCCAAACCCCTATTCATCAATGGGGACTGTGTGGAAAGGGTCTCAGACTTCAGATTCCTGGGCACACAAATTACGGAGGATCTCTCCTGGACTACAAACACCACCACAGCAGTCAAGAAGGCCCAGCAGCGACTCTACTTTCTGAGGATCCTCAGGAAAAACAACCTGGAGGAGAAGCTGCTGGTGTCCGCTGCTTCTACCGCTGCTCCATCGAGAGTGTGCTGGCGTACTGTATAACCACATGGTATGCCAGCTGCTCTGCAGCGGACAGGAGAGCCCTTCAAAGGGTCATCAACACCGCACAAAAAATCACTGGCTGCCCACTGCCCTCCCTGAAGGACATCTTCAGCTCTCGCTGCCTTGGCAGGGCAGTCAACATCCTGAAGGACCCTTCCCACCCTGGACACAACCTGTTCCACCTGCTGCCCTCTGGCAGACGGTACAGGTCTTTCAAAACTCGCACAAACAGACTCAGAGACAGCTTCTACCCCATAGCCATACGTGAACTTAACAATGCAAAATAAGAAATAACACTCACATTCAACTGAATGGTTCTACCTCAGCTGCTAGTTATTTATCTGTAATTTTTTTTTTTTTTTATATGTATGTATATATTTTTACCTTTTCTTATATATTTAAAATTGCTCTTGTGAATCGCACCGTGGGATTGACTTTTAAATTTTGTTGTACCATGTGCAATGACAATAAAGAGATTCATTCATTCACCTGGGCGTGCTTGGACATCAGTCACTGAAAGTAAGCATACAGGTACAGCAGGCAGTGAAGAAAGCCAATGGCATGTTGGCCTTCATTGCAAGAGGATTTTAGTTTAGGAGCAAGGAGGTCCTACTGCAGTTGTACAGGGCCCTGGTGAGACCGCACCTGGAGTATTGTGTGCGATTTTGGTCTCCAAATTTGAGGAAGGACATTCTTCCTATTGAGGGAGTGCAGCGTAGGTTCACCAGGTTAGTTCCCGGGATGGAGGGACTGAAGTATGATGAAAGAATGGGTCGACTTGGCTTGTATTAGCTGGAATTTAGAAGGATGAGGGGATCTTATAAAATACATATAAAACTCTTAAAGGATTGGACAGGCAAGATGCAGGAAAAATGTTCCCGATGTTGGGGGAGTCCAGAACCAGGGGTCAATACAATACGGTTTATTTATTTGTCACATTGCACATAAGTGCAAGTTAAGAATAAGGGATAGGCCATTTAGGACTGAGATGAGGAAAAACCCAGAGAGTTGTGAATCTGTGGAATTCTCTGCAACAGAAGGCAGTGGAGGCCAATTCACTGGATGTTTTCAAGAGAGAGTTAGATTTAGCTCTTAGAGCTATAGGAATCGGGATATGGGGAAAAAGCAGGAACTGGGTTCTGATTTTAGATGATCAGCATTGATCATATCGAATGGATCGAAGGGCCGAATGGCCTATTCCTGCACCTATTTTTCTCTGTTTCTCTGTTTCAATTATCCACAATTCTAACTTAGTTGACAGTAGATCCAATTTTCTGTTGCATCGATGGACGCATGCTGTAATATTATCAATGAAGTTCCTGAAACTTGGGAGCCGCTACTGCTGCATTCAATGTCTCTACTTTTATGCTTTGTCTGTGGTTCCCTGTCACTGCATTAGCACAAGCCACGTCCTTATTTGCTGATTATTAGCCCTCACTATTCTTTCCCCTACAACAGGTAGGAGGCAGAGGATGACATTACTGATGTGTACAAGATCACAGGGGAATAGATGAAGTGAAGGCTCACGGTTTTTTTCTCATGGCAGAGGATTCCAAAAAGAGAAGGCAGCGGCATAAGGTGAGAGGGGAGCAATGAAAGAGGGGCCTCAGGGGAAACGTTTTCACTCATAGCCCAGTCCATTCCTGGAATGAGCTGCCAGAGGAAGCTGTAAAACTGGATGCAATTACAATTTTTAAAAGACTTTTGAACAGATATATGGATAGGAAGGGTTTAGAAGGATAGGAGGCAAATGCAGGCAAGTGGGACCCAATTTTAGAGCATAAATCGCTCGTTTAAATTAAATTAAATTAAATTTCTTTATTTATATAGCACATTTTTAGTCAACTTGCATTGACCCCAAAGTGCTTCACATAATTACATTCACACACACAGGCAAAGGTGGGTGAAGTGTCTTGCCCAAGGACACACACAGGCAAAGGTGGGTGAAGTGTCTTGCCCAAGGACACAACGACAGTATGCACTCCAAGCGGGATTCGAACCAGCTACCTTCCGGTTGCCAGCCGAACACTTAGCCCATTGTGCCATCTGTCGTCCCTTTCGTCTGTCGTATCTGTTTAGTTTCGAGATACGGTATGGAAACAGGCCCTTCGGTCCACTGACTCTACGCTGACCATTAATCACCCGTTCACACTACTGCTATGTCATCACACCTTCTCGTCCACTCCTTATACACTAGGGGCAATTTACAGAGGCCAATTAACCTACAAACCCGCACGTATTTGGGATGTGGGAGGAAGCATTCCAAAGAAAAAACCCGGAGAAAACCCATGCGGTCACAGGAAGACCGTACCAACTCCATCTTCTTCTTCTGCTTCTTGTGTATGGCGTGCACAACATAAAGTTGTAAGACATCTTGTTCAGTTTAATCTTCTGTTTGTGCACGCCAGGTTGATTACATTCGTCGAAACAGGGTGGATCACGTGAAGGTTGCAATCTCCCACCCCACAAACTCCATACGGACTAGTTACTTGACCTGGTAAAACCTGTTCAATCCTTTCTCACAAGCATAATTAGTTTAAAAAAAAACTGAAAACAGTCAATTATGAAGAATATGTAGAAGGATCGGCTACATCAAGATAATGTGAGGTGAAAATTATAATCAATAATTGCAATTTACTGCAATAGATCTTTACTAGAATTAACATCAGATAGATTATATTTAAACCAAGATGAAATGGTCCTCAGTTCAAATAACTAATATGTATCTGGTTATTCCTAGTCTCAAATGGTATGGTTCTCGAAGGGAACAATGAAACATTGGTGAGGCTGCACTTGGTGTTCAGTTTTGGTCACCCTGCTATAAGAAAAAATGTCATTCAGCTGGAAAGAATGCAGAGAAGATTTACGAGGATGTTGCCAAGTCTTGAGGGCCTGAGCTATAGAGAGCGATCAGGAAGGATAGGAGTTTATGGAGCACAGGAAGGTGAAGGGTACTCTAATGGAGGTGTATAAACCCATATACATAGGGTGAATGCAGTCTTTGTTTCCCAGGATAAGGGAATGAAGAACTCGAGGGCAGATGTTTAAGGTGATAGGGAGAAGATTTAGTTGGAACCAGAGGGGCAACTTTTTCACACAGAGAGTGGTGGGCAGATGGAAGGAGATGCCAGGATAGGTAGCTGGGACAGGCACAATAAGAACATTTAAAGGACACTTACACAGGTACATGGATAAGGACAGCTCAGACGGAATATGGGACAATCATGCACAAATGGGACTAGCATTGATGGGGCATCTTGGAGTGCATGAAGGAGTTGGGCCGAATGGCCTGTTTCTGTGCTGCATGACTCGAAGACACAACACAAGCAAATTATCTTCCTTCTGGTACCGGGAGAGCTCAAATTTTCTCTCCCAGTTTTAATACAGTTTTAATATACGAATGTTTGATTGTTTGAAAGATACAGCAGGGAAACAAACCCTTCAGCCCATCAAGTCCACGCTGACCATCGATCACCCGTTCACACTGGTAGTATTTTAGCTCATTTTCTCATCCAGGCCCTGCACACTAGAGGCAATTTACTGAAGTCAATGAACCTACAATCCCACACCCTGTCTTTTGGATGTGGGAGGAAACCAGAGCACCCGGAGGGAACCCACCAGGTCACAGGGCGAACGTGCGAACTCCATACAGATAGCAGGATCAAACCTGGGTCTCTGGCACTGTGAGGAAGCAGCTCTACCAACTGTGCCGTTGTACCGCCCAAGGATCACATCTGTAGGAGAGACAATAAAAAATACAAAGGAACCCAAAGCCAACTAACGTGCACCAATAATTGTCATGTTCAAACTGGTGAGATCTGTATCGACCTCACCCACTCCTGCTTCTACTGAAAGCTTTCAATGCTATGTGAATTGCACTGTTGTCAGTGCCTATTCATATCACTACATCAATTAACAGAATTTCATATCTGTCATTACAAAACAAATCAGTGTGTTACACTACAAGCTGTGCAATGTGTCAAACATCCAGGAGGACAGAACATCACCAATCCATTTTAATATTCCCATGGGATAAATACTGACAGAGAATCGATGGTTTAATTTTTTTATCCCAGATAAAAGCATCGAAAAAAACTACCTGCGCTAAAATGCAGACCTCAGCACATAAACTTTTTCTCTTTTTTTGCATCTGACTGACAGCATGATTATTACATTGTACGAAAAGAATAAACTTTAATCTCGGCGAGGACATTTTCAGTTCATGAGCAATACATCAAACTGGCCGAATGGAAGGTTCAAAGTTGAGCTTGATTTTGAATTGGCCAAAATTGGAACACAATGCAAATATGGACATAAATGGGATCAGTGATGCTTTAATTCTTTAATTTGCTTCCGTTCGGGTTATGAGTAGGACAGAGTCAAATTACTGAAGGGTAGCAGGATCTAGTGATGAGGATGTTGAAATGTTCATAAGTTCTTGGAGCAGAATGAGGCCATTCGGCCCATGAAGTCTACTCCGCCATTCAATCATGGCTGATCTATCTTCCCCTCTTAATCCCATTCTCCTTCCTTCGCCCCATCACCCCTGACACACTTACTGATCACAAATCTGTCAATCTCCACCTTAAAAATGTCCATTGACTTGGCCTCCACATCCGTCTGTGGAAATAGCTTCTTATTCCTTGCATTTTTATTAAGCTTTGATGTAGCTGGTATTTAACATGCCAGCCAATAGCTTATAGATCCCAATATTGATCCTCATTCATCAATAAATGAATAAATAGGACATTTGCTACTTTCCATTCAGATATTAGAGAACCATCTCTAATTAGATAGGAATCGATGAAATGGATTTGAGGAGATAAATTTTCTCTCACAACATAGTTTTATTGGACTAGTTTAGTTTAATTCAGTTCATCATCACGTGTACCGAGGTACAGTGAAAAGATTCTTGTTGCGTGCTAACCAGTCAGTGGAAAGATTATACCTGTGTACAATAGAGCTGTCGACAATGTACAGATACAGGATAAAGGGAATAGCGTATAGTGCAAGATAAAGTCCAATAAAGTCCGATTAAAGATAGTCCAAGGGTCTCCAATGAGGTAAATGGTAGCTCAGGACCTCTCTCTAGTTCTTGATAGGGCGGTTCCATTGCATGATAACAGCTAGGAAGAAATTGCCCCTGAATCTGGAGGTATGCATTTTCACACTTCTGTACCTCTTGCCTGATGGGAGGGGGGAGAAGAGGGAGTGATGATCGAGGTGAGACTCATCCATGATTTTGCTGGTGGAGCTTGGTTTGTGTGATGTTCTGGGCTGTGTCTACAATTCTCTACAATTTCCTGCGGTCTTGGATGGTTCAAATAACACTGGTATCAATTTTATAATAGCTCTATCTTACCTAAATTGAATTGCCAAGTAATTTGTACATTCCCAAAAGCATGCACAGTGATTTTGGGGCCTAATGAGAAGTTGATTTCCCCATCCTTCCTTGTATCTGTCTGAGAAGCACACAGAGCTTTGGAACACAATTTGAATTTTCACTTGTAGCCAAACTTTCCATATTGGATTTCTATAAAGATATGTTTCCTGCCATCTTTTTTTTTATTCTCTCTATTTTTCTGGCAAATACAAAATGCATTTTCCATTAATGAGCTAGCACCAGTGTTTATGCAACAACATTACTGGTACGTGAAGTTCTGTGGCTCCGAAGTAGATCTGCTTGGTGTACAGCCCAAAAGAAGTGTGGGTTTATTTGAGGACTAGGTTTGATGCCAGTATGATGTTGTAAGCATTGGCTGAAGACCATTTCAATTAGTGTGGCCACAAAGCTAACTCATACTTAGTACTCCAAATCAAGACTAGAACAACACTGTTCACCAGCTGTTACTTGTCTGGGTGCTACTTGGGGATCTGGTCTTCCAGAAATCACTTCTATCTGATAAGATAATGGAGGGGAATTTCAATCAACTGTGCTTCACATACGTAGCAAATGGTTGGCACTGGGAAAAAAGTTCCACCTGACATTGTACTGTCAAACCAAAACCAAAGCCTTTACTTTAATTTTAGTTTTAGAGATACAGTGTGGAAACAAGCCCTTCGGCCCACCAAGTCCATGCTATAATTTTGTAAATTGTCCCTAGTATGTGTAGGATAGTGCTAGTGTATGGAGTGATATTTGAGCTCACTTTCTCATTCATGCCCTACACACCAGGGGCAATTTACAGAGGTTGGACCCAGTGGGCTGAAAGACCTATTTCCACGCTGTATCTCTAAGGTCTAAAAGTCTAAAGACCAGCAATCACCCACGCACTAGTTCTGTTCTATCCTGCACACTAGGGACAGTTTACACAAGCCAATTCACCTGCAAGCCTGCATGTATTTGGAGTGTGGGAGTTAACTGAAGCTCCCAGCAAAAACCCACACGGTCACAGGGTGAACATACAAACTCGGTACAGGTCAGGATTGAACCCAGATCTCGGGCGATGTAAGGCAGCAACTCTACCACTGCACCACTGGGCCACCCTTGAACAGCTTTATAATTTAATTGCATGTCCCTGTGCACAAAGTGATGAAAGGGAAGAGTGACTTTGGTTGTATTGTATTGCATTTTGCCAGTACTCCTCAAACAATGGGAATGCACGAGGCCACAAATCATGGTGGTGAATCTTGGACATAAGGAACCCTTGAAATCCTCATCCAAAAATGTTGGAGATGCTTGATTCTAAATCTATCCTGCAGGAAACTGCCAACCAATGCTTGGAGCTCAGATTAAAACCTACCACCATCTGTCCTGTGGTTTTCTCCAAGAAAGATAATCGTTCGGGATATGCACAACCCCATTCACTATTTGACTTCATTAATAATGAGTCCGAGTTAGCTGGCACGGCAAGACTGTCAGAAACCATAGCATCTACAAAGGATGACAGGTTTGTTTGAAGGCCACAGATGTTTGTAAAATGTAAAACAAGTTTTCAATCCATGTTAATAACAATTGCCACTTGACAGGAGCTACTTTCATCCATTTTTATATTAAATATCTCCATTGACTCTTCAGCCTCTGTCCAATCTAATTTAATATGTCTTTTACTGATCAGCTTCTTCCATGACCATCAACCCTGATTTACCTCAGTAAATTAGCAAGGCATGCTGAAGATTATCTGAAGATGGAAATAGATGAAGGGACCCGACCCAAAACATCACCTATTCCTTTTCTCCAGAGATGTTTCCTGACCCCTTGCGTCACTCCAGAATTTTGTTTCTATCTTCGATGGAAATAGATTGTTGGCATTGCCGAGGTACTGCAGAGTCTTCGAACAATCAATGCCACCTTCCTACCATCAGACTGAGCAACCCCAAATCTACGGCAGTGCGCCGTCTTTTGTATTAAACTGACGTGGAACTCCTAATTGAATTCAAAGCTCCACTTTCCCTTTCAGCAAGGTCAGAGTCAAACTGATTGAGTCAAAACAATTTGATTCATGAGTTAAAGAGCCAACGTCTTCTACCATCTGTATCCTGTCACTGTCCGTTCATTACACATCTGCTCTGGAAATAAGAAGAAAACTAAATATATATTGTATTTTCAAGCCAAGAGACAAGTGAGTCAAGAGTGTTTCATTGTCATATGTACCGACAACGGAACCAGGAGATTTTTACTTAGTTTAGCTTATTTAATTTAGCATGGAAACAGGCCCTTTGGCCTGAGTCTGCGCCGACCAGCTATCCCCTTATACTAGTTCTACAGTACAGATTAGGGACGATTTACAAAAGCTAATTAATTTACCAACCTGCACGTGTGGGAGGAAACCAGATCACCTTGAGAAAACTCACGCGATCATGGGGAGAACATACAAACTCTGTACAGACAGCACCCATAATAAGGATCGAACCCAGGTCTCTGGCGGTACAAGGGATGGCAAATGTGCACTGAGCCTCCCCTTGCATTAGCATAACAGGCCAATAAACACAGTACACACAGATAATATATTAAAAACAAAAAAGTAATGACCAATATGCTAGTGCAAAAAGACAACGTCCTTAGTGCATCCAAAGACAGTGAACCTGACAAAGGGTCCTGATCTAAACCTTCATGTTCTTCAGAGATGCTGCCTGAACCGCTGAGTTACTCCAGCATTCTGTGTCTTTTTATTTGTAAACCAATATCAGCAGTTCCTTGCTTCTACAGACCAGACAAATTCATAGTTGAGGTCAGAATTGTGCTGTGTTCAAGAGCCTGATGGATGTTGGAGGGAAGCTGACCTTGAACCTGGTGATCATGATTTTCAGACTCCTGTACCTGCTTCCCGATGGTAAGAATGAAATAAGAGTATGCCAGGGTGGTGTGGGTCTTTGATGATATTGGCTGCCTTTTAGAGGCGGTGCCTTCATTCAAAATATCAAAATGGACAAGATCTTGGTGGAGAGAAAGAGGAAATCTCTGCAAAAGACTTGTTTGTGAATCCACTGTTTAATGGTGAAAAGATGTAGTAATGTTTCAGGTTATGTGAAAGGGAAATTCATCTGCACCAGAGAAGTGTATAGGCACTGGGTTAAATGCGAATCATTTCAAAATTATAACAACAAGTAAACTTTGAATTTCTACTCACATTACAAAGTATCAACTTGTATGTTACAAATGTTTTAGGTTTATTAAATTCAGATTTTTATTTTTCTGATGTCTTCTGACCATTTATTACTTGTTTAACTTGAGAGTTTGCAAATATATTAATGCCTTTTAAAAATGGTGCTAACCAGGGCTGGCCTTAGGAGGAGCGGGGCCCAATTGGTAACAATTTTGCTGAGCCCCAGATTCCCAGCCAAGGTCTGTAGATTCATAGAAATATAATTAAAGTCTATTATAGACTTTATATCTCTACGGTAGAATGGAAAGTAATCAAAATGTGCGCTTAAAATGTGCCTGCGACTTAATGGACCAAACAGATCTAAGCTACTTTTTAATATAAAATTGCATACATGTAAGCCCACAAGTAACAAACAAAATGTGTAGATCACCTCTGAAAAGTACATAGTTACAATACCACTTGTTTTAGTGACTGTGAAATGAAAAAAAAAAGTTATTTAATTAAATAGATCCTGGAAAACCAATAACCATCGGTGAAAAAACAGTTCAGGCATTAAATTTTGGGCTTCAGCCCCATCCTACCCTTTGGGCTTCTACCCCATCCTAACTTAGTTTTGTGTGTTAGTTGGCTGTGCGTTATGTGTGTGTGGGAGGGAAGGAGAGAAGGGTGAGAGAGAGGGAGGGAGAGGGAGGGAGGGAAGGAGAGAGGGAGGGAGAGAAGGGAGGGAGGGAGGGAGAGGAGGGAGGGAGGGAGGGAGGGAGGGAGGGAGGGAGGGAGGGAGGGAGGGAGGGAGGGAGGGAGGGAGGGAGGGAGGGAGGGAGGGAGGGAGGGAGGGAGGAGGGAGGGAGGGAGGGAGGGAGGGAGGGAGGGAAATAGAGAGAGGATGGAGGGAAGGAGAGAAAGAAGGGATGGAGCGAATGAGAGAAGGGAAAAGAGTGAGGAAGGAGGGAGGGAAGGAGAGAAGGGAGGGAGGGAAGAAGGGAAGGAGAGAAGGGAGGGAGAGGGCCGGCGGCGGGAGTGGATGCTGGGGTCGAGGTTTGTAAACGTTGCTCCAACCCCCGGCCCGGCCCGGCCCTCCCTGTATTGTTCACCGCGTCTCCCCGGGGAGAAAGAGGGATGGAGCCGGGGCTGTGTACGTGAAGCACGGCGACTAGAGGGTCGGGAGCGTTGCCGTGAGCGAACGACCCACCTCCCCCTCTCCCCCTTCTCCATTTCCCCTCACACCCCCCTCCCCGTCTACCCCTTTGTTCCCCCTCCACCCCTCTACTCTCTCTCCGCCCCTCTCCCCCCCCCTCCACCCGGGTTAAATCTACCCAAGCTGAGAGTAGATTACTCTGGCGCGGGGCCCCCTTACTCGCGGGGCCCAATTGGGAGCAATCTGTCCAATCGGCTTAAGGCCGGCCCTGGTGCTAACATTTGAATAATGAAAATTAGTGGTTGCGAGCAGTTTAGATTTTACAAATAAAAACTCTTCAACATCCAGAGCAAGAATTATTTTCTCATTTATCAAAATGCTACAGAGGTAGAGAACCCACAAGGGTAGGAACGGTTTTGAGGGATAAGAGCCAGATGTAGGCAATGGGATGGGGCATCTTGGTCAGCATGGACGAGTTGGGCCAAAGGGACTGTTTCCGTGCTGTGTGAAGCTATGACGCTGTGACTCAGAGATGGAAGATTTGATCTAATGGCAATGTATCTTTAAATTTCAAATGCATGCCTTTTAATTGAATGAACAATATTGCAGAATAACTGCGAAGTAATGAAATTCTTGAATTACCCTTAAATGAAAAATATCCAGAACGTATTAAATAACCAAAGAAGCAAAAAGAGACACAAAGTTCTGGAGTAACTCATCGGGTCAGGCAGCGTCTCTGGAGAACATGGATCGATGACATTGAGTTCACAACCGAGAATGTCAGCTGCCTATGTTCTCCAGAGATGCTGCCTGACCTGCAGAGTTACTCCAACATTTTCTGTCTTTTTTTTGTTTTCTCTAGGTTAGCACACGGGGTGATCGCTGGTCGGCGCAGAATCAGTTTGCGGAAGGGCCTGTTTGCGTCCTGTATTTCTAAAGTGCAAACAACTAAAAAAGGGAAAAATGACACAAAGTGCTGGCGTAACTCAGCGGATCAGGCAGCATCTTGGGAGAACACGGACAGGTGACATTTTTGGTCATAAACTCGAAACGTCATCTATCCGTGTTCTCCAGCAATGCTACATGACCCATTGAGTTTTAGACTTTCGACTTTAGAGATGCAGTATGGAAACAGGCCCTTCAGCCCACTGAGTATGCGCTGACCAGCTATCACCCTGTACACTAACACTATCCTACACACTAGGGACAATTTTACAGAAGCTAATTAACCTACAAACCAATACGTCTTTGGTGTGTGGGATGAAACTGGGGCACCGGTCACAGGGAGTACAAACCATGTACAGACAGCACCCATAGTCTGGTGCTGTAAGGCAGCAATTCTACCACTGCGCTACTCTGCCGCCCGACTCGTGTTACTCCAGCACTTTTGCATAAACTTGCATCTGCAGTTCCTTGTACCAACAAAGCAAAGTTATTGAAATATCCTCAGTCGTTGTTTTATTGCTGAGACCTGCAGGGTTCGATTGAATGAATCTCAGGGTTTGCCAGAAACCAGGAATAGTCCAGTACCTCTGGATTTGTTCCAATGCCAAAAATAACATGAAGAAATCTATTGCTTCAAGCAGAGAGGCAAATCACAGAATATGCAACGCCATCAGTAAGCAGCAAGACTACAAGAAATTGTTAAAGATGCATCTATGTTGCGAATTAATCATCGTTTCATTCATCCATCCATAAACTAGTCCATATTAATGAAACTTACTGCCCATTCCAAAAGTAATAGAATTTCAATATGATTAATGACAGTAGAACTACTTCAATGATGCATGAACATGCACACAGCTATCACTTTTCCAAAATTCCCAGTGGAAATGTATTCATTTTATTTTTAAAAATTAAAGTAATTATTGTATAAGATGCGCTGTCAATCCAAAGCATAAGGCAGAGTTAATGCTAAGGGACCTAATGTACACACCAGGGTTAGAAATGTTGCCCCAATGCAATTATTGACAAATCTTCACCACAAAACATTTTATCCGTCTGGAATTTAGTTTTCATGACTTATTCGGCACGGTCACTAGAATCACAGCATTTGGAGCAAACTGTCCCTTGAAATAGCAAAAGCAACCCGAGCCAAACGGGTCCAGAACACCTTGCACCTTCGTTCCAGTCAAAATATTCCCAAAGCAATTATATTATAATGGACAATACAACTTTTTTGGTTAAAAAAAACAAAATAAATGAATGAGGGGAATGCACAGAGTCTTTTACCGTAGGTAGGGAATCAAGAACCAGAGAGCATAGGTATCATAAGGATTTCCCCATGAATCAAGGGCCTGAGCTATGGGGAGAAGTTGGGCAGGAATGGACTTTATTCCTTGCAGAGCAGAAGGCTAAGAGCTGATCTTATATAAATGTATATAAATGAGGGTTAATGCACAGGATAGGGGAATGCAAAATTTAAGGGCAAACGTTTAAGGTGAGAGGGAGAAGATTTAGTTAAAACCTAAGGGGCATATGTTTCACACTGAGGATTTGGGGTATCTTGAATGAGCTGCCAGGGGAAGTGGTTGAGGCAGGTACAATAACAATATTTAAAAGACACAAAATGCTGGAGTAACTCAACGGATCAGACAGTATCTCTGGAGAACGTGGATAACTAATGTTTCGAGTCGGAACACTTCTTCGGGTCCACGTTCTCCAGAGATGCAGCCTGACCCGCTGAGTTACTCCTGCACTTTTTGTCTTTTTTTGTAAACCAGCATCTGCAGTTCTAATAATGTTTCTAATATTGAAAAGACATTTGGACTGGTTGGAAGGGTTTAGATGAATATGGGTGAAGCCCAGGCAAATGGAACTAGCTTGAACCAGATGGAGCATTTTGGTCAGCATGGTCGAGTTAGACAAAGGTCCTGTTTCCATGCCGTATGATTATATGATCCTTCTATCAAAATTACTTGATATTCAAAACCCATGGGATAAAGAATTATGCTGTAATAATGAGAAGAACATGCACGACCTCTTCAGATTTGTCATTTGGACACATTCTGTCTATTGTATACAGAAATGTTTTGAAGTAATGTCTTTCCTTCACACATCCGAGAATACATTAAAATCTGTTCTTATTGAACATGATTCACGAAAATGTCATGCGTTGAGAATCTATTTCACTCGCGCAGTTCCAATATCATCTGGTGCACAAAGGATCAATAAAGAGGAAGAAGTCACACAAACCTTGTTCAGCATTTGAAATGCAGCTTAAAAAAAATCAAATCATTAGGTTATGTTCACAATATCAGATTTTGTTTTCGTCCTTTGAATGTTTTAACGGAAATGTTATTAGTATTCAGACCACTGTTTTGTTTCTTCCCTGTGTAATGATTGAAAATACATTTTTCAAATCATAGTGGGACTTTTCTACATGGCTACACACAGGTCCACCAACCCTGCGCTTAGAATGAATTAGTTGTTCTTGAAATGAGTGTTTCTGCTTTGGGAATATAAACAGATGAAAAGGCAAAAAGAATTATAAAAAATAGAATGAAAGGACTTCCTGGCCATTTACACAAGTGTATTTGCAGAAGGGGGGCATGGTGATGCAGGGGTAGAGTTGCTGCCTTACAGCACCAGAGACCCGGGTTTGACCCTGACTGCGGGTGCTGTCTGTACGGAGTTTGTACGTTCTCCCCATGACCTGCGTGGGTTTTCTCTGGGTGCTCCACTTTCCTCCCACACTCCGAAGATGTACAGGTTTGTAGGTTCGGTAAAATTGTAATTTGTCCCCATTGTGTATGTGGAGTCCTGTTAGTGTGTGGGGATCACTGGTCAGTATGGACTCGGTGGGCCAAAGGGCCTGTTTTCATGCTGTACACTGCATTTCGTTGCACCCATACTTGTATCTGTGCAATCACTATAAAGTTGAATTGAATGAACTATACTAAATCTCTAAAGTAAAGCTGGGGTCTTTATCCAGGAAATATGAGGATGTTGTGTTCAAAAAGGAACTGCAGATGCTGGAATATCGAAGGTACACAAAATTGCTGGGGAAACTCAGCGGGTGCAATAGCATCTATGGAGCGAAGGAAATAGGCGACGTTTCGGGCCGAAACCCTTCTTCAGACTGGTTGTCAGGGCTCGAGGCCCTGAGCTATAGGGAGAGGTTAGATCTTCATTCTTTTGACTGCAGAAATGCTGCAGGATGATTAGAATGAGGTGTACAAATTTATGAAGGAAATAGATAAGGTAAATACAAGGAGTCTTTTTCCCAGTGTAGGGAAACTACGATCTTGACCGGATAGGACCAAATGTGGACAAATGGGACTAGATTAGATGGGGCATCCTGTTTGGCATAGATGAGGTGGGCCAAAAGGGCCTGTTTCAATGTTGTATAATTCTATAACTCAGGCACTTGACTGATTCATCCATCCGTCATTTCTCAAATTAATAATGAAAGAAAATTTGTGACCATATCATTTTTTTTTTCAGATGAAGAAATGGGAAAACCATCATTTTTTCCAATTGTTAGCAAAGGAAGATTTCCATTGAGATAAAACATTTTATTATTTTAATGTACTGTATGTGGTTTACAGCCATTAGAATATTAGTCTCTGTGCAACATAAGGAAAGAAGTAACCCATTCACACAGCAGTCTCCCATGGATTGCAGCATGAAAATGGCCAATGATGTGATTGAGAAAGGCACTCTGATCAGAGTATACAGACACGAGGGACTGAAGATAGTGGAATCTTGAATAAAACACATCGTGCTGAATTAACTCAACTGGTCAAGCAGCATCTCTGGAGAACATGGTCATGGACTCTTCTTCAGACCAGATGCCCAAAACGTCACTTGTCCATGTCCTCCAGAGATGCTGCCTGACCCATTGAGTTACTCCACTGCTTCCTGTTTTATTGATCAGGATAGAAGTATAAAATATTTTAATCTTCATAAATCAAAATTCAAAATGCCTGATGTAATGGCAACATGTTTTTCTTAATCAAAAACATGGTAACTTCATGGCTTCACTTCTTTAGCCAAGATTGGCATCTATTAACTAAGAACTTGCACACTTGCTGTACCTGTTTTTTTTTAATTAAAATATTTATATATGACCATTTTTATCTATCTATACTGGTTAGGATCAGCTTATATTTAACAACTCAGTTTACAGCTCACACTTCCAGTAGAGCTCCCTCTCACACAGAGGGAGGTGGGTATATGGAACAAGGTGCCAGATGAAGCAGTTGAGGCAGATAAATAACAGTTGAAGGGCATTTGGACAGGTACATGGATAGTAAAGGTATAGACGGGTATGGGCCAGGCATAGACAAATGGGACGAGCTTTAATGTGGGGCATCTTGGTTGGCTTGGACAAGTGGGGACAAATGGCCTGTTTCCGTGCTGTATAATAATAAATTTTATTTATTTATTTTATTTTATTTATGGGCGCCTTTCAAGAGTCTCAAGGACACCTTACAAAAATTGAGCATGTAGAGGAAAAACATGTAAGGGGAATGAAATAAATAGTAGAGACATGACTAGTACACAAAGTAAAGACAGAATTCAATACAAAACACAGTATGAGGCAATTAATGCACAGATGAAAAGGGACGGGGACGTGGGGCTAAGGATAGGCAGAGGTGAAGAGATGGGTCTTGAGGCGGGACTGGAAGATGGTGAGGGACACGGAATTGCGGATCAGTTGGGGGAGGGAGTTCCAGAGCCTGGGAGCTGCCCTGGAGAAGGCTCTGTCCCCAAAACTGCGGAGGTTGGACTTGTGGATGGAGAGGAGACCGGCTGATGTGGATCTGAGGGACCGTGAGGGTTGGTAGGGGGAGATGAGGTCAGTGAGATATGGGGGGGCCAGATGGTGGAGGGCTTTGTAGGTGAGGACCAGGATTTTGTAGGTGATCCGGTGGGAGATGGGAAGCCAGTGAAGTTTTTTGAGGACTGGAGTGATGTGATGCCAGGATTTGGTGTGGGTGATGAGTCGGGCGGCTGCGTTCTGGACCAGTTGGAGTCGGTTGATGTAGGTGGAGCTGATGCCAAGGAGAAGTGAGTTGCAATAGTCCAGTCGGGAGGAGATGAAGGCATGGATGAGTCTTTCAGCAGCTGGCGGTGTGAGAGAGGGTCTGAGTTTGGCGATGTTGCGGAGATGAAAGAAGGAGGTTTTAATGACATGGCGGATCTGAGGCTCAAGGGAGAGGGTGGAATCAAAGATCACGCCAAGGTTGCGGGCCTGGGGAGATGGGGAGACAGTGGTGCCATCGATGGTGAGAGTGGGGTTATTGATTTTGCTGAGTGTGGCTTTGGAGCCTATGAGGAGGAATTCTGTCTTATCGCTGTTGAGTTTGAGGAAATTATGTTGCATCCAGGTTTTTATAGCTGACAAACAGGAGTTTGATTCCAAAGGAGTATGACTCCAAAGATTTGATTCCAAAGGAGTATGACTCCAAAGAGTCCACACACTTAGGAAAAGTCAGTCCTAGCAACAATTTGTGCTACTTCCACAAGGATACCTCCTAGACAAGGCAAAATATCCAATCATTAGTACATGGAACTGGTAATTTTAGAGGAATATTCAGGGGAGTATGGGCAGGTGGGACCATCGTAGATTGGGTATCTTGGGCTGAAGAGCCTGTTTCCGTGTTGCATAACAGTGACAATGGCAATGGTGTCACCAGACCTATGGTTTCCCTTCCAAATGCCAATCTAGATCTCACAGCAAATATATTGTCTTCCCTTCTCCGTTGCTGTGTTAAATGCTTGGGATTCAGCACCCATCCATGTTGTGAGGGGAACCTCAAGCATGACTACAGCAGCTGACAAAGCGGCTCACCAACTCCCTCTCAAGGGGAATTTGGGAAAGGCAAGAAATTCTCAAAGCCGCCTATAAAGATTGCAAACTAATAAATTAAAAAGCCTTTTGTCTTTCGATGAAAGGTTGCTCTTGCACTCAAGACCCGTGGCATTTTCAAAGTACACATTTGCACTGGAATATTGCAGCAGTAATGCCAATCATTCACAGAGCACTGATTAGTTTCACTGCTGCACACCAGCTCCAGGTGCCAGGGTCCATTTTTACCTATACCATACCACTGTCCATTAGCAATCATTTCCCATATTAATAACTATTACACAGCAAAACTCAAAGTGCTGGAGGAACTCAACGGGTCAGGCAGCATATGTGGAAGGAACGGACAGGGGACATTTACTCCCTGGGACTCTTCTTCAGACCCTTGCATCAAAAATCATTGCTTAGTCAGAGAGTCATACAGCGTGAAAACAGGCCCTTCGGCCCAACTTGCCCACACCGACCAACAGGTCCCATCTACCCTAGTCCCACCTGCCTGTGCTGGGTCCATATCCCTCTAATTCAACCCTGTCCATGTACCTGTCTAAATGTTTCTTAAACATTGCAATAGTTCAATTCAATTCAATTCATTCATTGCTTTCTGCTATAAAGTCTTTATGGTCGCTAAGGAGGCAAATCTATCTTTAAAAGCCTCAAATGAATAAGTATTCGGGTGAGGGTTAAATTCTTCTGTAAATAAATAGACCCTAAGAAAATAAGAGGAGAATTAGGCCATTCAGCCCATTGAGTCTACTCCACCATTGAATCATAGCTGCGGAGGTCAAGAAGGCAAGAGAATGGGGTTGAGAGGGTAAGGTAGATTTCCCTCTTAATCCCATTCTCTTGCCTTCTCCCCATAACCCCTGACATCCTTCCTAATCAAGAATCTATCAACCTCTGCTTTGAAAATATCCAATGACTTGACCTTCGTTTTTGGCAATGAATTCCACAGATTCACCACAACCGCTAAAGAAATTCCTCCTCATCTCCATTTTAAAGGTACTTTCTTTTATTCTGAGGCTGTGCCCTCTGGTTCTAGACTCTTCCATTACTGGAAACACTATCCCCACATTCATTCTACTGTAGCGGCGCCTGCTAGCGCACGCAGATATCGAACCCGGCGTTCGGAAGCCGCGGTCACGTGACTCGGGAGGGGCTGTTGTTTTTTACGCGGTTTTTCCCTCGTGCGCGTTAGTTCAGTGCTGACCACCGTTGTGGCCAGACGTGTCTGTAAAACCTGTATGCTGCAACTTAAACTTTCGAATAAAATATTGTTGAAAATTCCAGGAGTCGTTTATCAGACCACTAAACTACCTTTCATTAAACAATAACAAAAGAGACACATGTGAGATCAAGTTAAACCCACAGTGGGAATATTTTAAGCTGCACATACATTCTTGCACAGAGCTTTGAAGAAGGTTCATGGGTTGCATAAGAGTTCACTGTCTATCCTCTCCTTAGCTGCTGACTGAACTGTTGCCTTCCTTACAGATTTCCTGATTCTAAATTATATTGGTCTTTCTGACCCTTGAGGAAATCCATAGCAAGTTGCAATCTAATACTCTTGCTTCACCACTGACCGTGAAGACAGCAGAATAGAGGAATAGAATCATACACCACAGAAACAGGCCCTTCGGCCCGACTCATCCATGCCAACCAAGAAGCTCCATCTAAACTAGTCCCATTTACTTGTATTTGGCCCTATATCCCTCTAAACCTCTCCTATCCATGTACCTGACAAAGTGTATTTTAAATACTATTATAGTACCTGTGTGACCTACATCCTCTTGCAGCTCATTCAATATGGCCACCAGTGAAAAAGTTGCCTCTTGGGTTCATATTAAATCTTTCCCCTCTCATTTTAAACCTATGTCCTCTTGTTTTTGATTCCCCCTACTCTGAGTAAAAGTCTCTGTGCATTCACCCTGTCTATTCACCTCATGATTGTATACAACTCACCCTTTAGCCTCCTGCGCTCCAGGAATAATGTCCTAGCCTGCTCAACCTCTCCCTATAGCTCAGGCCCTCGGGACCTGGTAACATCCTCATAGACTTTCTCTGCATCCCTTCCAGCTGAATGACATCCTTCTTATGGCAGGATGCCCCAAACTGAACACAATACCTCAAGTGTGGCCTGACCAATGTCTTGTACAACTACAACGTGACATCCCATGTTGATACAGAATTATAGAATTATTTTACTGCGATTACTTGCAATTAATCATACAGAGGCTTTTGTGTCTCTTTCACATCAGCCCCCCCCAGCCCATCTGTACCACTCCACCCTCACTAAACCCCCCACATCTGGGTTCCCCAACTTTATCTCTGCCAGTTTGGGCTCCAGTTTCAGAAACTCCTAGCTGTGAACTTCATTACATGCAAGCTAATGCTCAGTTGCTGTACTATTTAGGTAGCAGTTGGATCAATTTTGATAGAGACAAAAATATGGAGTAATGCCCCTGTCCCACTTAGGAAACCTGAATGGAAACCTCTGGAGACTTTGCGCCCCACCCAAGGTTTCCGTGCGGTTCCCGGAGGTTTTTGTCAGTCTCCCTACCTACTTCCATTACCTGCAACCTCCGGCAAACACCTGCAACCTCCGGGAACCGCACGGAAACCTTGGGTGGGGCGCAAAGTCTCCAGAGGTTTCCGTTCAGGTTTCCTAAGTGGGACAGGGGCATAACTCAGTGGGACAGGCAGCATCTCTGGAGAGAAGGAATGGATGATGTTTCGGGTCGAGACCCTTCTTCAGACTAGTCAGGGGAAGATGATGATGTAAGGAGATAAAGAATAATGATTGAAAGATGTGCAAAAAAGTAACAATGCTAAAGGACACAGGCCATTGTTAGCTGTTTGTTGGATGAAAATGAGAAGCGGGTGCAACTTGGGTGGGGAGGATAGATAGAGAAGGGATCATGGGGCTACCGGAAGTGAGAGAAATCAATATTCATACCACTGGGCTGTAAGTTGCCCAAGTGAAATATGAGATGCTGTTCCTCCAATTTGTGATTAGCCTCACTCTGACAATGGAGGAGACCGAGGACCGAAAGGTCAGTGTGGGAATGGGAAGGAGAATCAAAGTGTCTAACAACTGGGAGGTCAGGTAGGTCCAGGCGGACTGAGCGAAGGTGTTCAGCGTAACGATCACCCAGTCCACGTTTGGTCTCGTCGATGTGCAAGGGTCCACATCTTAATCAACGGACACAGTAACTGGGGAAAAGGGCATTTAGTTATGCTGCTCCCTTCGCATGGAACCAGCTGCAGAATGAACTGAAACTTAAGGAGCTGGTTTCTATAAACAGATTTAAATCCTTTCTTAATGATGTTGAAGCGGGCTCTTCTGTCTGTACATGCTTTGTTTGATGATGTTCTGACTGTGACTCTATTTATATGTTCTCTGTTGTTTTTAAATTATTGCCTGTAACTGTGGAACTGTGCTGCTGCCTGTCTTGGCCAGGACTCTCTTGTAAAAGAGATTTTAAATCTCAATGAGACTTCTCCTGGTTAAATAAAGGTTAAATAAAATAAAATAAAATAAAGATGAAGTTGGAGGAGGTGCAAGTGAACCTCGGCCTAAACTGATTTTGATACAGCTTCCTCCACAATGTCAATTCACAAGACAAAGTAATATTCACGTGGAGACTCAGGAAACTACAGATGTAGTGATCATGTGCAAAACACAAGTGCTTTGATAAGAGATGTTAGTGACAAAAATATATTCAAGGGATTAATTTCAGAATGATTATCATCAGTGCTTTTTTTGTAGACAAAAATACGTCAAGATGTGTATAACAGCTTACGTGATGCTATTTGCTGCTGTACATCAATCTAGCATTTAACCTTTTAGAGGTGCTGGTATGTGGTACCATTCCAGAAAAAGCACTGATTATCATCGAGATTCAGATGAATATTACACAAAGCACAAGTGCTGGAGGAACTCAGCGAGTCTGGTAACATCCATGGAAGGAATGGACAGGTATAGTTTTGGATCAAGTCCCTTTTTCAGACTGATTCAGACTGACCTGACATATCAGGAAGTGTTTATCCACTTCCCTCCATAGATGCTTCCAGAATCACAGTTTCTCCAGCACTTTGTGTTTCTTGTGTGGGGAAAAGGGGCAGGATCGTGGGAGAAATGGATGAGCATAAGGGTGGGGTGGGGGGTTGGGGGGGGGGGGAACGGGGGGGGGATTTCTCTGGAAAGGGAGAAGGGGGGGGGGGGGGGCGGGGGAGTGTTACTTAAAACTAAATAATTCAACGTTCATGCCGATGGGTTGTAGGCTACCCAAGTGAAATATCTAGCTGGCGGAGGAGGCAGTTGAGGCAGGTACTATCGCAACATTCAGGAAGCATTTAGACAGGTACATGGATAGGACAGGTTTAGAGGGATATGGGCCAAATGCAGGCAGATGGGGCTAGTGTAGATTGGGCACATTGGTCGGTGTGGGCAAGTTGGGCTGAAGGGCCTGCTTTCACGCTATATGACACTATGACTCCATGGCTCTCTCAGACAGGTTTGTTCCACTAGAACATCAATTACTGAACCCTGTTGGAAGTATGCTGTAATGCTGCAAGGAATTTATAAAAATGGATAAGCGTAATAATTGATTTCAATTTTACTCGAGAAGGTTCCGACCTCGACAAGGAGATCATAAAATTACTTTTAAAAATAAATTAGCAAATCTAATCAACATATCAATTGGCTTGTCGGTCCTTGAATAACTATTCTCTGAGTAAATCGTATGCTGTGCATTTGTGTTTGGACCAGGGCAATACACATCTTAGTTCCCTCTCCCTACAGCCCTGTATCATTCACAGTTTCAAATATTTATCTACTTCCAAGTTAAAAATGCAATAGTCTCTGCCTCAACCATTCTCTTGAGTAAAGCATGTTATGCTCCAATAACCCAGTGTAAAGATGTTTGTACTTTAAATTTACTTTGTAAATGAAACTTTTATATTAATAACTCCCTCATCACCAACTCTTCAAATAATCCTTTAATGTTCTCCTGAAGCTAGAGTCAGGGGGAACGTCTTCAAACAAAACGCAATGAAAAGTTGTTATTCCCTTTTCGTAAACATTGTCGTGGCTTGTTAAAAAGTTGAAAACCTTAGAATGTTCGAAATTGAAAACCTTAGAATGGAGATTGACAGCATTTTGTTGGGTAGCGGGTAATAAGTTTCACAGAACCGAAGAATTAGGTGGAATTGAGATATAGATCATCCCTGATCTAGTTGATCGTGAGAATGAACGTGAAGGGTGAAAGGCGCGAGTATCATCCCTTTTAATATTCCTACCCATCAGCATTAAGTCTGTAGAAGAGTCCCGACCCGAAACTTCACCTCTCCATTCCCTGTACAGATGCTGCCTGAACCGTTGAGTTCCTTCAGCACTGTGTGCTTGGACCAGTATTGTTTCTTTTGCTTGTTTTCCGTGGCCTGGTACAAATGTATCTATCTTGAAACCACAGTAGCTCATCAATCTGAGCTTTTCAGTGGACAGGGACCTTGTCAAAGCACAGGGTGGAACGGTGGCGCAGCAGTAGAGCTTCTGCCTTACAGTGCTAGAGACCCAGGTTCGATCCTGACTACAGGTGCTGTCTGTCTGGAGTTTGTCCGTTCACCCTGTGACCATGTGGGTTTTTCTCTGGGTGCTCTGGTTTCCTCCCACACTCTAAATATGTTTCGGTTTGTATGTTAATTGGCTCATGTAAATTGTCCCAAGTGTAGGATAGAACTAGTGTACGGGTGATCGCTGGTCGGCCTGGACCCGGTGGGCCAAAGAGCCTGTTTCCACGCTGTATCTCTAAAGTAAACTCAAATAAAGAAGCGAAACAAGGGGAAGTGGAGCCAAAATGATTCAGATGTGTGTATGGTAAATAAGCAATGTATGTAGGTGAGAAAGTGAAGACAGGCCACTATGCAACAATGTGCACTAAGTGGATTGGAAAATCATTTCTACTGTCAGTGCAAGATGAGAGGAACCAGGCAGGGGCAGGATCTGATGCAGATACCAATTGACCACAATACTCCTAGAGCCAAACAAGCTTAAATATAAACAAAGAACACCCACCAGATGTAGCAAAACGACAGAGAGAAGCTTGTTCCTCAAGTTATCGAGCCAAATCATACCATACATGCGTACAATATGCGCTTTAAGCTAGGCACTTGCTAGAAGTTTGCCTCTGAATATGCTGTTGAAATACAGTTCTAGCCTCATTCTTTTTGCAGAATAAAGTACCTCCTTGGTAGATAACATGATATATCAGCTGTCTTCCATCGCTGTCTAAAGAGGGACTAACAAAGGTACTCAGCATGGACCATTTCAAATGAATATATATTGAAACCAAGGAAGATGTAAAGAAATAAGGATTAAAATTAATTTTAGATTACTGTACCAATGTGAATGACCTTTTACTGCGGTGTAGCCATTCATTATTTCAAGTACGGTCACTGACACTGTCTTCCATATTAAGTTGTAGACTTAATAGCAAAGCACCAGAATTTAAAGCTCTGTTTTCAGTGCATCAGATTACATTCATAGGATATAGAAATTTATTTAAGAGTGTAAAAAACAAAAAACTCCTTCTTTAGGATGGTACAATGGTGCAGTGGTAGAGGTGCTGCCTTACAGCTCCAGCAACTGAGGTTTGATCCTGACTGCACTTGCTGTCTGTATGGAGTTTGCACGTTTCCCTGTGACCAGCATGGGTTTTCTCCGGGTGCTCCACTTTCCTCCCACACTCCAAAATTGCAGGTTTGTCGTTTAATTGTATTCGGTAAAAATTGCAAAATGTCCCTAGTGTACAGGATAGTGCTAGTGTATGGGGTAATCATTGTACGGCACGGACTTGATGGGCCGAAAGGCCTAGTTCCGCGCTGTGTCTCTAAAGTCTAAAAACAGGTTAAGTCCAGCATTAACGTTCCACAAGATCTTGGCTGCTCCAATCCTGACATCAACACACTTTCCCGGTCTGTACCCATATTCCCGATTCCAATGTAGTTCAAATGTCAGGCAGCTTCTAAGGAAGGAATGGAAACTATAGAGGTATACAGCATGGAAACAGACTTTGTCCATGTTGGACTAGTCCCATATTGGACTAGTCCCACATGCTTGCATTTGGCCCTTAGCCCTCAAAATCTCTCCTATCCATGTAACTGGCGTCATATAGCACGGAAACAGGCCCTCAACCCAACTTGCCTATGCCGACCAAGTTGCACCATCTGCACTCGTCCCACCTGCCTGCATTTGGACTATATCCCTCTGAACAGTTTCTATTCATGCACCTGTTCTAACTTATTTTAAATGTGGTTATTATACCTGCCTCAACTACCTGCTCTGGTAGCTCGTTCCATATACTCACCACCTTTTGTGTGGAAAAGTTGCCCCACAGGTTCCTGTTGACTCATTCTCCTCTTACCTTAAATCTGGTTTTTGATTCCCCTACTCTGGGTAAAAGACATAGTGCATTTCCCTTATCTATTCCTCTCATGATCTTACACACCTCGAAAAGATCACCCCTCATCCTCCTGCGCTCCAATTGTCAATTGATTGCCAATAAATCATAATCAATTTTGTGCAGTAATATGTCTTCTGGATATCTAATTAGATTACATCAACTGGTTCCTTATTTCCACCCTATTGCTCAAAGATCTCAATTTTTTTTCGAGATATAGTGTGGAAACAGGCCCATTGGCCCATCGAGTCCTTGCCGACTAGCGATCACCCCGTACACTAGCACTATCCTAAACTCTTGGGACAATTTACTATTTTACTGAAGCCAATTAACCTACAAACCTGTATGTCTTTGGAATGAGGGAGGAAACCAGAGCACCAGAAGAAAATCTAGGCGGTCACAGGGAGAAAGCACAAACTCCATACAGACAGCACCCGTAGTCAGGATTGAACCAGGGTCTCTGGTGCTGAAAGACAGCAACTCTACTGCTGCACCACCGTGCCACTCCCTGCACTCAGAAATTAAAATACGATTTAGTTTTCATGTTCACTCTGTTTGTGATCTTCCTCATGGCTTCCTATATTGTTCGAATGATAGATGTAGAGATGTCTGGCTTCATTGCTTTTGGTCTCCCACCTATCTTTAAGAGTGGTGTTCTATTTATTGCCTTATATTCTACAGGATCCAGGGAATTTTGTTTGATTATAATCCATGGAACCATGGAACCACTACCAGATCGTCAAGTCCACAAAGCTTGATGTTGGTTCTCCATTCCCTTTTCAATGTTGCCAAACAGAATTGTCAATTACATGTAGTAGACAGGTCTTTTTTTGATGTGGATCTATTTACCAGAGTAAATAGTAAACACTCTATATCTATAACCATACCACATCCATACTCAGACTATAAAAATCAATGCTAACTCAATGTGTAGGAAGGAAATGCAGATGCAGGTTCATACCTGGTGGCCGATTAGGAAAAGGGGAGATGCAGCGAGACCTGGGTGTCATGGTACACCAGTCATTGAAAGTAGGCATGCAGGTGCAGCAGGCAGTGAAGAAAGCAAATGGTATGTTAGCTTTCATAGCAAAAGGATTTGAGTATAGGAGCAGGGAGGTTCTACTGCAGTTGTACAGGGTCTTGGTGAGACCACACCTGGAGTATTGCGGACAGTTTTGGTCTCCAAATCTGAGGAAGGACATTATTGCCATAGAGGGAGTGCAGAGAAGGTTCACCAGACTGATTCCTGGGATGTCAGGACTGTCTTATGAAGAAAGACTGGATAGACTTGGTTTATACTCTCTAGAATTTAGGAGATTGAGAGGGGATCTTATAGAAACTTACAAAATTCTTAAGGGGTTGGACAGGCTAGATGCAGGAAGATTGCTCCCGATGTTGGGGAAGTCCAGGACAAGGGGTCACAGCTTAAGGATAAGGGGGAAATCCTTTAGAACCGAGATGAGAAGAAAATTTTTCACACAGAGAGTGGTGAATCTCTGGAACTCTCTGCCACAGAGGGTAGTCGAGGCCAGTTCATTGGCTATATTTAAGAGGGAGTTAGATGTGGCCCTTGTGGCTAAGGGGATCAGAGGGTATGGAGAGAAGGCAGGTACGGGATACTGAGTTGGATGATCAGCCATGATCATATTGAATGGCGGTGCAGGCTCGAAGGGCCGAATGGCCTACTCCTGCACCTAATTTCTATGTTTCTATGTCTATACCGAAAATGGACATAATGTGCTGGAGTAACTCAGCGGGTTAGGCAGCATCTCTGGAGAAATGTTTTTCTGGGAAGAGTCTCGATCCATGGAATCGTAGTGGTAGTACATAGTTATACAGCACGGAACAGGCCCTTCAGCCCACGTATCCATGCTGACCAAGATGCTCCATCTAAGCTAGTCCCATTGGCCCGCGTTTGGCCCAAATCCCTCAATACCTTTCTCATCCATGTACCTGCCCAAATGTCTTTTAAAGGGTGTTATATAACCAACCTCAACTACATCCTCTGGCAGCTAGTTCCATATACCCAACACCCTATTAAATCTCTTCCCTCTCATCTTAAACCTGTGCACTCTGGTTCTTGATACCCCAACATTGGGTGAAGGCCATTCACCCTGTCTATTCCCCTCCTGATTTTATACACCTCTATAAGATCACCCCTCAGCCTCCTGCGCTACAAGGAATAAAGTTTGCATTTACCCTATCCCTCCCCTCATGATGTTGTACACCATCTGTCTGGAGGAAGAGCCCTGATCCGAAAAGTTGACTGTCCATTTCCTTTCACAGACGCTGTCTGACCCAGCAAATTCCTCCAGCACCTTCATTTTTGGTTTGTACAGGTATTAACTTTCAAGGTACTCGTGTCTAAATGGTTAGGGCCAGTCAAATTTCATGTTGTACCTGTATAAGAGACCGAACAAGTCATTGCCATCCTCGTCATAAATAGGTGGTATATTTGGACACAATTTGTACCATATTATGTGTTCAGAAAAAATGATATAAAGTTTTTCTGAAGTTAATATCTGTTCATGTACGTTAAGGATTTTTTTGTCATTTGGAAACTTCACAATCAACATATGAATAATCCTTTCCCCATCACAATCCTGATCCTCACTCAAGAACCAGCGGACATAGGTTTAAGGTGAGGGGGAAGATTTAATAGAAACCTAAGGGGTAACCTTTTCACACAAAGAGTGGTGGGTGTATGGAACGAGCTACCAGAGGAGGTACAGTAATTGAGGCAGATACCATCGCAACATTTAAGAAACATTTAGACAGGTACATGGATAGGATAGGTTTGGAGGAATATGGGCCAAATACAGGCAGGTGGGACTAGTGTAGATGGGACATGTTGGTTGGTGTGGGCAAGTTAGGCCGAACAACCTATTTCCATGCTGTATGACTCTATGACTCACTCTTACTTGATCCCAAACCAAATAATTATTAAACTTATCTATGGCAAATATTAACCTTTCTTACTTACTTGACACCAAAGCCAACTTTGCCTTTAATGCTGTTTCAATTTCTGTTGATATTAATTGTGAATGGTGTTGACAACATTATTTGATTTAAATGTGCCGGTTTCTAACTGTTTTCTGCTCAAATTAAGAATACAGATTTTTTTTCACGGAGTGACGCTGTAGGATATGAGATGATTAATATGAATAAATATTCGTACGCCTTAACTTTTCCGCTACACGTATTAATATTCATGAGGAAGCACCCTTGTAAACAAGCAAAATGCAACTCAAATTTTTCCACCACAAACTGTGAGGGTTTATTTGTTAATTCTAAAACAAGCAAGTCTTATTTATAATCTTCAGATTTGTTGCACAAAATAACATATTTTTATGTATGCATATCCCTCTTAAGTCTCAAGTATGTTTGTTGCATAACTGTAGAATTAAGAGGTATTCACCATTACAGCATACTGTGCATCTCATATCTAATAAGAACATCAATAAAATGAGATGCTAAATCCAAGAGCCTTGCATCAATCATCGTGACGCCATATCAAACCTGATTAATGTTGCCTACTCTTTACTGCTCCTCCGTAGCCCAACAGCTCTGACTAATAGCTAAGCCATGTATTCACATGCCTGCAAATGACTTTCACTCTTCACCTCTGTCCCGAGAAAACTACTCACCTAACAAAGTTTGCAACTTAAAATTTCACTCCCTATCATTTTCCACACCTCTGAGGAGAAAACCCCTCCTGCGGGATTGCATATGTCATCTGAACTTTCCTTAAAATACAACGACAATGCACAGCAGTCACCTTGTTGTTCTCTCGTCATAGAAGCATACAGCATGGAAACAGGCCATTTGGTCCAATTTGCCCACGCCGGCCAACAAACGTTGCGATAGTACCTGCCGCGACTACCTCCTCCGGCAGCTCGTTCCATTAAATATTTTATGGGAAAAAGTCACCCCTCAGATCCCTATCAAATCTTTCACCCCCTTACTTTAAACTTATGTCTTTAGTTTCTCAATTCCCCAACTCTGGGTAAGATAGTGTGCATTCACCCTATCTATCCCTCCCATAATTTTATACACCTCTATAAGATCACCCTCAGCCTCCTGCGCTCGAAGGAATAAAGTCCTAGACTGCCCAACCTCTCCCTACAGCTCAGGCCCTCGAGTCCTGGTAACATCCTGTAAATCTTCTCCGCACCCTTTTCAGCTTAATAGAATATTTTGTTTAACAAGGTGGCAAAATCATAACACAATACTCCAACATCTTGTACAATCAGCTCAGGTACAGCTGCTTAAACTTAGTGAAATACTTTATCGCAAATGCTTCAATTTATATTTTTAGACACATTTTTGAATAGTTTTATCAGTTGTTAAACATTTTTAATGTGTTAGGTTAGGTAAAACATAACAGACTGTCATGCGTGAGGCTTCATTGCATGTTGCCAATCACACATGATACCATTTATCCAGGAGCAGACTCAATGGGCCAAATGGCCTAATTCTGCTCCTATGTATAATGGTCTTATAGATACTTTGGTGCCAGATACCACCTCATTATTGAAGAATCAGTATTACTCTGCATGGAGTTGACATCAGGGGATCTGATGCAGTAACCCTCGCAATAACGGACCTGTACACAGTGGATTTAGGATATAGTGGAGAGAGACACCCATTGCACCACCCACCGCTCCACTCCCACTTCCGCCAGTTTCCCAACGAGCTGGTGCCCCGTGACGGGAGCTTCCGGTTGCGGGAGTGGACAGAGCGAGCAGCATGAAGGCTGTGTAAGTACCGGGCCCATCCCTGGTGCACCACATGTGGGGCTGGGGGCTCTGTGGCTCCTTAGCCTGTGAATTCCCACGTGTAAAACCCACCCACCACCTCCTTACCGCGTGCCTTCCTCCCTGGCCTTGGGTTCATCTTCACGCCTCTCACTCGGTTATAGCGGACAATCAGCAATAACGGACTCCATCCTTCCTATTGTGGGGGTTAGTGAAGTTAGTTAATCTACTCCAAGGCATGTGTCATTTGTACTCGGGCTCTGGCTGCTTGTAGCTATGTCAGACGGGGTAGCGTTTACTTTTCTCCTGACAGGGAAACTCACTGTTTATAGTGTCTTCCAGTGGTTTAGAGTCATAGTCACACAGCATGGAAACTGGCCCTTCAGCTCAACCTGCCCACACCGACCAACATGCCCCATCTACACTAGTCCCATATCCCTGTAAACCTATCCTATCCCTGCATCTGTCTAAACATTTCTTAAGTTTTTGTGATACTCAACAACCTCCTCTGGCAGCTCAGTCCCACCACCCATGGTGTAAAAAATTCAAGTTCAAGTTCAAGTGAGTTTATTGTCATGTGTCCCTGATAGGACAATGAAATTCTTGCTTTGCTTCAGCACACAGAACATAGTAGGCATTGACTACAAAACAGATCAGTGTGTCCATATACCCCTCAGGTTCCTATTAAATCCCCCCCCCCCCCCTTGTGTTAAAAGGGGTGAGAGGGTGGGGAGGTGCAATGTTTTGCAGAATTTACAGTGGTAGACACTGCACGGTCCATCATGGGTACTGCCTATCCCACTGCTGAAGAGATCTATGGGAGGTGCTGCCTCAAAAAGACAGCCCATATCATCATAGACCCACATCAGAGATACACAAGGGACTGCAGATGCTGGAAACTTGCGTACAACACAACGGAGTACGCTGGAGTAACTCAACGGGTCAGGCAGCATCTCTGAAGGACATGGATAGTCGACATTTCAGGTCGGAATCCTTCTTCACACCCTGGCCATGCTCTCATATCACTCCCACCACAAGGAGGAAGGTACAGGAGTCTGAAAACCGTGACCATCAGGTTCAAGAACAGCTTTGTCCCAATAACCATCAGGCTTATGAATTTTCTTATTGTTTATAATAAATTATCCGTATATATTGTGTTTAAGGGCCTGTTGTGCAGCTGCAACTAAAAATGTAATTGTTGCATTGCTGGTACATATGACAATTAAACGCTCTTAACTGCAGTGTGTTGCATCAATCATCGTCATTGAATAACATCAGTAAGCAATCTCATGAGATCAGACAGCCCTCTCTGTTGCAAAACTGGCTTGCAATGATTTTATCAACTTTATCCTTTCTTTATTGTTATCTGATTCCACAGTGAAAGGCAGTCATTCATCCCATCATATGTGCCCACAATTTTGGAAGCTCCTCTTTATCTTTTCATCTCTATTTTCTAACCTGTCAGGTTGCAAATACTATTACTTACCAAATTGGATAGTTTGTCGAGAAAGGCAACGTATATCAGCAAAGCTCCCTTTTGTACACATCAAAGGGATTTGTCTCAATGATTTTTCAAACTATTACAAATTCCTCGTGCATGCAACTCTCTGTACAAAGATTTGTTTCTCCCTAATTGGTTTCCTGCAATAATTGGTATATTTATAAAACAAATGGAAGAACAGTATTATTGTATCGAAATAACATACAACATAAACAGAGAACAGTACGGCGCAGAACAAGCCGTTCGGCCCACAATGTCCACGCCAATCATGATGCCAAGTTCAAATAATCTCACCTGTCTACACATGATCCGTGTCCCTCCATTCCCTGCATATCTTTGAGCCTCTCAAAGGTCTCAGCACTCCCTTGAAACTCACCTAGATCTGTTTCTCACGCTCCCCTTAGAACATAGAACAGTGCAGCACAGGAACAGGTCCTTCAGCCCACAATGTCTGCCTCGAACATGATGCCAAGTTAAACTAATCTCATCAGCCGCACGTCATCGATATCCTTCCATTCCCTGCACATCCACGCGCCCATCTAAAAGCCTCTTAAACGCCACTATCAGAATCAGAATAGTACTTTATTTGCCAAGAATGTTTTGCAACATACGAGGAATTTCATTTCCCAAGTCAGTCATACAAATAAAAAGTAACAGATCACCCAAAAGCACATTTTAACATGAACATCCACCTCAGTGACTCCTACACATTCCTCACTGTGATGGAAGGCGAAATAAAGTTCAAGTCCCTTCCCTTTGTTCTTCCGCGTGTCAGGGGCCTCGAGCCCTCCGTTGACGGGACGATCTTGACTCCCTTAGCCGGCGGCGTTTGGGCCCTCCGCGTCGGGGCGATCAGCTCCTGCATCGAGGGATGTCAGCTCCCCCGCGCTGGACGATCGAACCTCGCGTCGGGGCTGGTCGAACCTTCCGCAACGTTGGAGATCCCGACTCCGGCTCTCCCGAGACTGCGAGCTCTTGATGGGAACGTCTGCAGGCAATCCCAGGCAAGGGATCAGCTCCGATGTTAAGTCCGCGCCCCGCGGTGGGGCTCACTACAGTCCGAGGAGGCCTCCAGCTCCATCGATGGAAGGCCGCAGAGCGTCCAGAGAAATGCGATCCGATAATCAATCGTATCTGATTCCACCAACACACTCGGCCGCATGTTATTGAGAGGGTTTACTGTGCTCCCACACTCTTCCAAATGTGAGCTCTGTAAATCCGATCCTGAACAATTCTCTCGAATAGTTTCCCTACCACTGACTTGAAGTTCCCCATTTTAAACTTCCCTGGAATATCTTTACACTCTTTGTTAAACAAAGGAATAACATTGGCTGCTCTCCAATCCACCAAGACATCACCGGCGACGAGAGAAGGAACAAATATCTTAGTGAAGGTCCCTGCAATCTCACATTCACAAATGAGTTTTCAAAATTATGTAATTTCTTTAGTGCGATTTCTAGAAAGGAATACATTATTTAAGACGTAATCACTCTTGGCAAACAAAATGTAACATTATTAAAATCAACCGTACACTGACCAGTTGGTCATGCATTATATGAGGGACCTCCAGTTTGAATGGTAGGTTTCTCTTAGGAATAACAGTTACAGATCAAGAATTCGCTGATCAATTTGAATTAACCTCCAGAACTGATTTTCATCTCGGAAAAATAATTTTTCTCATGCTTTTTTGTGGAGGAAATTGCTCCCTCAGTACCAAAATTTGCTGACTGCCAACTTCAAGCCAAGAGCAGCACTTTGGGCAAGTTCATAAGTTCGAGAAGAACTAGACCATTCGGCCCATTTACTGCTCTGCCATTCAATCATGGCTGATCTATCCCTCTCAACCCCTTCTCCCCATAACCCCTCACACCCTTACTAATCAAGATTCTGTCAATCTCCACCTTAAAAATATCCAATGACAGCCTTCACTGCCTTCTGTGGCAATGAATTCCGCAGATTCGCCACTAAAGAATTCCTCCTCATCTGTTCAAAGGTACGTTCTTTTATTCTGAAACTATGCCCTCTGGTCCTAGACTCTCCCACGAGTGGAAACATTCTCTCCACATCCACTCTATCCAGGCCTTTCGCTATTCGATAAGTTTCAATGAGGTCCCCCCTTGTCCTTCTGAACTCCAAACAGTACACGCCCAGTACCGTCAAATACTCATCATACATTAACCCAATCATTCCTGGGATCATTCTCATTATGGTGGTTAGTTATGACTGGAGCCAGGATAAATGCCAGGTGCTTCATGCCTTTTTTGATGATTTCACCAGGATAATGCCTTTTTCATGATCGAGTGCCTAAATCAGCCTTTTTTTTGTCGTTTTGCTAAAAGGGCGTGCTATTTTCTCTAGTTGTATCGTGATTACAATGAAGTTTTCTATGTTAACACGTTAATATTAACAAGTTATTATTAACGTGTTAACATAGTATAACTTACAAGAAAACTTCCACCATTGGGGCGAAACCGGGGTCACCACCGTCAGTCGTTCATTCGTTCGTGCCGCTGTCCGCTGGTTCAGTCTTCTCCAACATCTATTTAAGAAAGTACATCAGATGCTAGAAAAATCGAAGGTAGACAAAAAATGCTGGAGAAACTCAGCGGGTGAGGCAGCATCTATGGAGAGAAGGAATAGGCGAAGTTTCGGGTCGAGACCCTTCTTCAGGCTGTTGTGGGGGGGCGGGATAAAGAAAGGAAGAGGCAGAGATAGTAGGACTAGAAGGAGAGCTTGGAAGGGGGAGGGGGAGGAGGGAGAAGCCAAGGGCTATCTAAAATTATAGGTCAATGTTGATGTCAATGTTGGGTAGTCTACACCCGCTGGGGTGTAGACTAGCCAAAAGAAATACCCAAGCTTGTCTCCTCACTAAGTTTACTGCTGGCTCCAGTCGCAAATCTAAGTTTTCGAGTGATCCGTGCAAGGCATTCATTGATGCTGGTATTCCACTGTGGAAATTGGAAGACAAATCTCTCAGAGGATTTTTAGAGAAATACACAGAGGAACATATACCAAGCGAGTTATCATTACAGAAAAATGATGATGACAGCAACTTCAACATTGTAGGGCAGAAAATTAGAGATGAAGTTGCATGCAACAAAATATGGATCTCAATAGACGAGATAACCGATGCTGTGGGGAGATATGTTGCCAATGTGGTCATCGGTACACTGGAGGCAGGTCAACCATCAAAGGAGTATTTGTTGACATTGGAAGTATTTGAGAAATCAAACAGCTCAACTATTGCTCAGTTGTTCACATCTTCACTTGCTGTACTTTGGCCAGAAGGTATAAAATACGAGAATGTTCTTCTGTTTGAGACTTAAAGTTTTATTCCCCAAAATATTGCATTTAACATGCTTAGCTCAAGGACTTTATGATGACATGCATATGACATGCTTAGCTCAAGGACTCAATTGCCAAGCACATATGTAGCTTCTTTGCAAATGTCAATCGCCTAGTTTCCAATGTCAAGAAATTCTCCCTCAAAGTACCGTCACGTGTGCAGTTGTTCAAAGAAATGTTACCCGAGATTCCGCTACCTCCTCAGCCCATTTTGATTAGATGGGGTACATGGCTCTCTGCTGTACTCTACTATGCTGCACATTTTGAAAAGATAAAATAAATTGTCAACTGCTTTGAAGTAAAATCTGCTGCAGTCAGGATCGTCAGTGGATATCATGCAGAAAATGTCCCTCCACCGCGATCTTGTGTTTATTGCTTTCAATTTTGCAAACTTCCCACAAGCTTTCACTTCCCTTGAGAAATGTGGCAAAACATTTGTGAATAACTTGCAGGTTATCAACAAAGTAAATGACGATATTTCGTAAAGTTCTTGGGGATGTCAATCAATCAATCAATCAATCAATCAATCAATCAATCAATCAATCAATCAATCAATCAATCAATCAATCAATCAATCAGTTTTATTCGTCACTTGCACGTAAAGTGCAAGTGAAATGAATTTGCCAGCAGCGGTACAATGAAAAAGAACACATAAAAACACAATTAAAAATTAACACAAACATCCACCACAGCATTTATCACTGTGGTGGAAGGAATAACATTTTGCCAGTCTTCCTCCATTTTCCCCCGTGGTTGAGACCTCAACCCTCCGCAGTTGCCACTGCGGGTGTCCAGATGAGTAAAAGTCAAGGTAAGCCCTGAATCGGTGCCTTCCCACCGGAGACCGTGGATTCAGGTTGGTGTAGGCCGCAGGCCGGCGGTCGAAGATTTAAAGTTCCCGCCGCACCGCAGCCAGAAGCACCGCAGACCGCAGGGCTGGTGGTCGAAGCTCCCTTCCAGTGGTCCCCGGCGAGGGACCCCGCTCCTGATGGTAAGTCCCTGCCGCGCCCGTGATAAAAGTAGGCCGCGGGTCGGCGGTGGGAGCTTCTTCTTCTCCCGGGTCCCCAACAAGGGATCCCAAGCTACGGACCCCATGCCAGCTGGAGCTCCGCACTGGCGAGGGCTCACCAGCTCAACGCCGAGAGTCCACGCTGCACCCACTGCTGAAGCCCCAGGTACGTCTCCAGGAAAGGCCGCACCACTCCTCGATGTTAGGCTGTGGGGGAGGCGACATGGAAAAAGTCGCCTCTCCATGGAGGAGTCGACCGAAGCGGTTTCCCCCTTAACCCCCCAGACCACCCCCCACACAAAACACACGGACAAACATTAAAAACATACATTTAAACACACTAAAAATGTTTTAAAGGTTGAGAAAACTGACACGCTGCTGGTAGGGCTGCCAGCTTGCAGCGCCCCCACCCACCCGATGTCGGTAAAGACATACATGGAAAATGTGAGAGAGTGATTTTAGCTAACAAAGATCTTGAAGAAATAGAAAACATAGGTAAAGTTCTCAAAGGTAGTTGTAATGCACAAGATATCGACATGAATATGGAGTCTGTAGCTTGTTTCAGGTATGCACCAGTGACCTCAGCTGAGGTAGAAATAAGTTTTTCACAACTGAAGCATATTTTGTCTGACAGTGGGCATAGTTTAACACCAGATAATTTGAAATAAAACGTTGGTAATTATGTGCAACCAGGCAAATTTGGTCATTTAATGTAGTATACCTTTATATTATCATTTTTAACCATATTTTGGTGGTGGAAATAAATGCCTTTTTATGCCTTTTTTTGTCAATAAATGTCTTTTTCGTGCCTTTTTTGTAATTTTATTATGCCTTTTTGCCTGCCTATTTCAGAGTTTTTTAGTGCCTAAACATCCTGGCTCTAGTTATGGCAGCCGTATGGTTACAGTTATAGTCCTCACTAACCTGCTGATATTCTTCAACATGCCCCCTGCGTGAAGCTTGTCCATTTTCAGAGATAGCGAGCTTGTAAAAGCACGTATAATTGTCAGCTATATCATTTTGTGTAGATGAAAAACTAATTTGTTCAAGTCAGACAACAGATCCCGGAGTACAGCACGTCTGATGATAATCAATTGAAAGTCCTCTCACGGGATATATGTGATCAGCTGCTGTTATAGGTGAAGAAAGAATGAAAACGATTAAATCATCCAATATGCAGTATGATTCAGCTTTGCAGAACTGTTTGTTACTTCAGCTGAGAGTAATATGTGGGGGGAAAAACCGTGCTTTGTTTAATTGCTGTGCATTAACAGAATAAATCAGAATACTTAAAACTACTGCCCAGTTTTATGTAATAAAACACAAAACTGAGCTGCATGCAGCAATGTCATAGTGTTGTATTCATCACCAAAATTAATTTAATTGAAGATTATTATAGTCAGCAAAATGAACTTTGGTGACAGAGTACAGTTCACGAGACAACTATACAAAATACATCTGACCAGAAATGACCTTCTAAACAGCTACATCCAAATCACTTGCTAAAAAATGAAGCTTAATATGCAATAAGTTATATCCATTACCCAAGTTAGTTTAGTTTAGAAATACAGCATGGCTCACTGAGTCCACGCCGACCATCGATCACCCGTTTACACTATTTCTATGTAGGAAGGAACTGCCGATGCTGGTTTAAACCACACAAAATGCTGGAGTAACTCAGCGGGACAGGCAGCATTTCTGGGTAGAAGGAATGGGTGAAGTTTCAGGTCAAGACCCTTCTTCAGTCTGTTGAAGGGACTCGACACAAAACGCCGCCCATTCCTTCAATCCAGAGATGCTGCCTGTCCTGCTGGGTTACTCCAGCATTTTGTGCGGTACACTATTTCTATGATATCCCACTTTTGCATTCACTCTCTACACACTCAGGACAATTTACAGAGGCCAATTAAGCTAAAATGCACACGTCTTTGGGATCCGGGAGAAATCCAGAGCAACCGGAAGATACCCACACGGTTACAGAGGGAACGTGCAAACTCCACACAGACAACACCCGAGGGGAGGATTGAACCTGGGTCTCTGGCGCTGTGAGACTGCGGCTCTACCAGCTGTGCTGCCCTGAGGAAAAATAAGCGATAACATGTAAGAATATTGTTTTATTCACAGTTCAGTACAGCAGTCACAAACTATTTATTATTTCCATCTCTATCATGAAATTGGCTGAGCCTGGTAACTATAGTAAAAATATTTGTCATATTATATTACTGCTTATTAAATTCATTTTGTGTTAAAGTGCAAGTCAAAGAAATTCTGTTATCCTGCTGTCGACTAAAGAAGTCACATGACAAATGGATAGTTGGAGTAAGTTTGAGGTTGTTGGGTCAGGTTGACTGTTTCTCCGTGACATGATTGTATTCCTGCAAAGTCAGCACACTGTGAGTCCCACCTGTCAAAAGGGATCATGCAATGAACACACATGTATCTGCAGCGTTTTCCAGATTTACAGATGTAGCAAAACAGCCGAGCAAACAGCCAAGCAGACTGGAGGAACTCAAAGGGTCAGGCAACATCCGTGGAGTGAATGGGCAGACGATGTTTCAGGTCTGGACTCTGCTTCAGAGCGATGGAGTAGGTTAGGGAGAGGAAGCTGAAGAAGAGAAGTAGGGGGAAGGACTATAAACCTGGCGAGTGATAGGTGGGTGCAGATGAGGAGGGGCCGGGGGGGGGGGGGTGGGGGGGGGGGGGGGGGGGGGTGGTGGAGGTAATGAGCAGATGGGTGGACTGACAAAGGCTCGATGTGAACAGGAGACAAAAGGGTGTGAGGTAACAAAAGAAGAGGTGTAACGTAAAGCCAGAGGGTGGGATATGGTGAAAGGGGACAGGGAAAGGGGAAAGAGGGGGATTAAAAAGGAAATGTGGGACTCAGAGATGGGAGATAAGCATACAAAGTGGGGGGAGGAGCAGGGTGACTGGGGTGCTGGGAGATGGTGGGAGAAACGTGTGCACACGAGGTCCCACATAAGAGATTAGTATACAAACTTAAAGCACACGGTATTGGGGGTTCAGTATTGATGTGGATAGAGAACTGGCTGGCAGACAGGAAGCAAAGAGTAGGAGAAAACGGGTCCTTTTCAGAATGGCAGGCAGTGACTAGTGGGGTACCGCAAGGCTCAGTGCTGGGACCCCAGCTATTTACAATATATATTAATGATTTGGACGAGGGAATTGAATGCAACATCTCCAAGTTTGCGGATGACACGAAACTGGGGGCAGCGTTAGCTGTGAGGAGGATGCTAGGAGGCTGCAAGGTGACTTGGATAGGTTGGGTGAGTGGGCAAATGCATGGCAGATGCAGTATAATGTGGATAAATGTGAGGTTATCCACTTTGGTGGCAAGAACAGGAAAGTAGACTTTTATCTGAATGGGAGCCGATTAGGAAAAGGAGAGATGCAACGAGACCTGGGTGTCATGGTACACCAGTCATTGAAAGCAGGCATGCAGGTGCAGCAGGCAGTGAAGAAAGTGAATGGTATGTTAGCATTCATAGCAAAAGAATTTGAGTATAGGAGCAGGGAGGTTCTACTGCAGTTGTACAGGGCCTTGGTGAGACCACACCTGGAGTATTGTGTACAGTTTTGGCCTCCTAATCTTTGGAAAGACATTCTTGCCATAGAGGGAGCACAGAGAAGGTTCACCAGACTGATTCCTGGGATGGCAGGACTTTCATATGAAGAAAGACTGGATAGACTCGGCTTGTACTCGCTAGAATTTAGAAGATTGAGGGGGGATCTTATAGAAACTTACAAAATTCTTAAGGGGTTGGACAGACAGATGCAGGAAGATTGTTCCCGATGTTGGGGAAGTCCAGAACAAGGGGTCACAGCTTAAGGATAAGGGAGAAGTCTTTTAGGACCGAGAAAAACATTTTTCACACAGAGAGTGGTGAATCTGTGGAATTCTCTGCCACAGAAGGTAGTTGAGGCCAATTCATTGGCTATATTTAAGAAGGAGTTAGATGTGGCCCTTGTGGCTCAAGGGATCAGGGGGTATGGAGAGAAAGCAGGTACAGGATACTGAGTTGGATGATCAGCCATGATCATATTGAATGGCGGTGCAGGCTCAAAGGGCCGAATGGCCTACTCCTGCACCTATTTTCTATGTTTCTATGTCTAGGAGTTGGAGAGGAGTAGAGCAAAGAGGAGGGGAGTCGGGTGTTACTTGGAACTAGAGAATAATGCCCTTTTTATTCCCTGGGATAAACTTGGGTGAAAGCAAAACTCTCACCAACTAAAGCAAAGTAGCGATTAACATCAAAACGTGAACTGCAGAAAAGGTACAGGATCAATCCAGCTTCACCCAGATATCACGCACAAAAACATTACAAATGATAAATATAGCAAATTCTGTAGATACAATGCAAACAAATCCACATCTTTAAAGCCTAAGATGAATTCTATTGTGGCATTCTATACAAGGAACTGCAGATGCGGGCTAATACACTAAAGGACACAAAGTGCTGGAGTCACTCAGCAGGCCAGGCAGCATCGCTGGAGAACATTTCTGGTCAAGACCCATCTTCAGACGGATTCCAATGTTCAAATCCATCTTTCCAATCTGAAGAATGTCTTGACCTAAAACACCACCTGTCCATGTTCTCCACAAATACTGCCATTGAGTTAGTCGAGCACTTCATGTCTTTTTTTCCCCCAATCTAGAATGCATTGTAGCTTCACTTCAGATCATTCCATGGTGTCTGTCGTCAGTGCGATTGTTCACCATTCTGACTCGGATGTGCTGCAGTTTCTCTAATTAACAATAGGCAATAGACAATAGGTGCAGTAGGCCATTTGGCCCTTCAAGCCAGCACCACCTTTCAATGTGATCATGGCTGATCATCCCCAATCAGTACCCCGCTCCTGCCTTCTCCCCATATCCCCTGACTCTGCTATCTTTAAGAGCCCTATCTAGCTCTCTCTTGAAAGTATCCAAAGATCCGGCCTCCATCATCCTCCGAGGCAGAGAATTCCACAGACTCACAACTCTCTGTGTGAAAAAGTGTTCCCTCATCTAAATGGCTTACCCCTTATTCTTAAACAGTGGCCCCTGGTTCTGGACTCCCCCAACATCGGAAACATGTTTCCTGCCTCTAGCGTGTCCAAACCCTTAATAATGTTATATGTTTCAATAAGATTCCTTCTCATCCTTCTAAACTCCAGAGTGTACAAGCCTAGCCGCTCCATTCTCCCAGCATGTAACCTTTCTCTTATCATTGAGATCATTGTATCCCTATCCTGGAACAAAGCCATTCATCTTGTAATTGACTCCATTCTTCTCCCCAACCAATCTCTTTGCCTTCTCTTGGTGACTCACAACCTTCTCATTCAACTCCACCACAAATCAAGATTCCAATCCCACTTCTTCACACTCAGAAATCCTATCAAATGTTATAGCTCAGATCATCAACCATCTCCAATTTAATCTCAACTCGGTTCCATACCATAACGCTCAATCTGCTTCCTTTCCCTCTCCACTCAAATACGCCAGTGCTTTTCTCATCAGTTACCTCAACCAACATTTTTACCTCCTTCAGATCATCCAAAATACAGCTGCCCATGTTCCATCGTGTACCAAATACCGCTCATCCGAGACCTGAAATCAGTTCCAAATCTCACCTGCATGATTACATTTCTCCATAATCTCATTCCTCCCACCCACACTATTTTCCACCTCTCATTCTGCACTTTCATTTTCTTGGCATCTGGCATCCGGGGTTGAATGTAACGGGAAAAGTCGATGGCTGTGAACGATCTGAGAACTCACCTCCCACACACTCAGAAAGTATCCTATCCAATCTTTGTGTGCATCATGCCGCCCTTACCAGAGACACCCATGTCTGAAGCGCTGGAGGCCTTCAATTTGGAATTCTCTCCCTAAACATCTAAACAACATGGATGTTTAAGAAGGAACTGCAGATGCTGGAAAATCGAAGGTAGAAGGGTTTCGACCCGAAACATTTCCTATTTCCTTCGCTCCATAGATGCTGCCTCACCCGCTGAGTTTCTCCAGCATATTTGCCTACCTAAACAACATGGACATTCCTTTGTTTCCCTGCTCCCAGCCAGTAGAGGCTTAAAAGACTCAGGAACAGTTTCTTCCTCACTGTTATTAGGCTTCTGGACCATCCTTCCATAAGGGAGGGTACTGTCCAATTCACCTCCAGCCTAAAGTGAACACTGGGACTGAGGCGTTCAAGAAGGAACTGCAGATGCTGGAAGATCGAAGGTACACAAAAATGCTGGAGAAACTCAGCGGGTGCAGCAGCATCTATGAAGAAGGGTCTGAAGAAGGGTTTCGGCCCGAAACGTCGCCTATTTCCTTCGCTCCATAGATGCTGCTGCACCCGCTGAGTTTCTCCAGCATTTTTGTGTAACTGGGACTGAGGCGCTGCACTGAGAATTATATCCAACATTCTGTCTCTTCTCCCTTTGCTCTACCTATTGTACTTGAGTTTGACGATTATATTTATGTATAGAATTATCTGATGTGTTTGGACAGCATGCAAAATAAAGCTTTTCACTGTACATCGACACACTGGGCCTAAATCTAACATCTCTGTTGTATTTAAGCCCCTTTCTCGAATCTTAATTTTTAGCAAAGGTATTCACCAGTCTTTAGGCTTTTTTTGCTGTGCTTCTGGCTTGTTGAAGAGCCTTGGGCAGTTTTCCACATTAAAGGTGTTATAATTGATGCAAGTGGTTGCTTTATCTGTTACATTTGTATTTTTATGCATTTATGCTGTTAGCAGCTCAAGTGCTAATTGGGGAAACATCTGCACGTTGAGCTCAGTAATGTCAGGAAACAAAGTTCAAGTCAGCAGGGAATTACAGTTGGCCAAAATTCTTCATTAAGTTAGTTGCTTCAACCATGTGTTAATCCGGCTCACTAAACCGACAACACCCGACTATTAGACAGTGTGGTTACCTCCACGTAGATCCATAGCAAGCAACAGAGGTGATGTTTTGAAACTGCTACTGATGGAAGGATGGCTCAGTTCTGAGCCTTTCTGCTGCTAGATGGATAACATCAGAAAACTGAACCATTCTACTAGCAACTAGAGACCAGTCCTGAACTACTGTCTATCTCTTTGGAGACGCGCGGACTATCTTTAATCGTACTTTATTGGCTTTATCTTACACTAAACATTATTCCCGTTAATCACTTCATCACGTAACTGTACACTGTAGATTGCTCAATTATAATCATGTGTTGTCTCTCTGCTGACTGGTTAGCAGACCGGGCGACAGAAGCAAGCTCTTCACTGTACCTCGGTACACGTGGCAATAAACTAAAATCAAACTCAACCTCACTGGGGCCTGGGTTGTTGTCAGCAAAGGAAGGTGAAGGGGGTAGTTGGCGGCTGTGAACTCACCTACCCGTGCCCCCGGAAAGTGCCCCAAAATTCCGTGATTGGCTGAGGAAGCGGGACACGGTGAACTCGGCACACGCAAGCAAAGGAGCGGCTGCTGGAGGTGACGGATGGCACGTTTGCGGTGGACACGGGTCAGAAGAGGATCTCTTGTACTCGTTTATAGTATTGGCTGGATAGCATGCAGATGAAGCAATTCATTGTATCTCATGACAATAAATAAATGAAACTAAACTCTAACAAATGCACCTTCTGCGAGAATTAATCTCAGTCTTACAACGCCATGCTTCACCATAGACTCCATCGTTCATCTGTCTGAAAACATCTGCTAAAACAGAATGGCATCATTTGTCTTGATTTAACATGTTGTAGCCTTTCTACTCCTTAAACTCCAGAACCAAACTTGTTATAAAATGTTCATTTCTAGCACATGAGCAACCATTTTCAGCTACGTGGGTTGACACGGTGGCTGCCTTACAGCGTCAGAGACACGGGTTCGATCCTGACTACGGGTGCTGTCTGTACAGAGTCTGTACATATTCCCCATGACATGCATGGATTTTCTCCGGGAGCTCCTGTTTCCTCCCACACTCCAAAAGCGTACAGGTTTGCAGGCTAATTGACTTTGGTATAATTGTAATATTGTCCCTAGTGTGTGATGGATAGTGTGACCAAACCTGGTGGGCGGCGCGACTCACGTCACAGCGGCCTCTGCAGTCCGTTTGTCTTTTTGTTATTTTTTGTCCCGTTTTAATGTAGTTTTTATTATTTTTTTGATGGGGTATGTGTGTGTGTGGGGGGGCGGGGGGTGGGGGGGAAAACTTTTAAAATCTTTCCCCTGCACGGAGAACCCGACCTTTTCCCTGTCGGGTCTCCGTTGTCGTTGGGGCTGCAACGTGGAGCGGCCTCCAGCAGGAACGTCCTGGGGCTCCAGTCACGGAGCTGCGGAGCTACTCACCATCATGGAGCTGGCCGAGTCCGGAGCGGGTGGAGCTGTGGTGGCGTGCTGCTGTGACCCGACCCCCGGAGATTCGGAGGCTCCAACCGCAGGTCTGGCAGACAGTAATATCGGGAGTCCGCGGGTCCCTGGTGGGAGACCGCTTTTCGAGGCTTCTGCAACGGCGACTTCACCCGCCCGAGTCGCGGGGTCGAGGATGACCTGGAGCGGGGCCTTACATCACCGCCCAGCGCGGCTTCAACGGCTGCGGGACTTTGCTAGAGCCCGCCGGGGGCTCCAACAACAAGACCCGGAGCGTGGCCTTGCATCGCCCGGCGTGGCTTTAATGGCCGCGGGACAATTGCCATCGCCCGCCGGGGGCTTTGACTCTGACATCGGGAGGGGAATGGGGAGTGCAGGGGAGAGATACGTTTTTTTGCCTTCCATCACAGCGAGGAGGAGATGCGCTGTGATGGATGTCTGTGTAAATTGTGTTGTGTCTTGGGTCTTTTTTTTCATGTGTGTATGACTGCAGAAACAACATTTCATTTGAGCCTCTATGAGGTTCAAGTGACAAATAAATTGTATTGTATTGTGTGTGTGTTGTGTGTGAGTGTGAGGCGATCGCAGGTTGGTGCGGACTCAGTGGGCCAAAGGGCCTGTTTCCACACTGTATCTCTCTAAACAAAACAAAAACGACTTCTTATTTGATCTTCCTTCCAACATAAGAACAGAGGTTTGTCCAGCCCTGCATTTATTGCTTAATCCCACCTGCCCTTTATCTCGATGGCTTTCTCGAATATTTCAGAGGGAGGTTCTCTCTGTCATCATAGAATCACACAGCATGTCCGTGCCATCCAACTCGTCCATGCAATCCAAGATGCCCCATCTAAACTAACCGGGACTCTGGTGCTGTAACGCAGCAACTCTACCGCTGCGCCATTGTGCCGCCCCTATCATACGTGACAAGAAGTCATAGGCATAAATCTTTGAGCATTTACTTAGAGCATTTGCAAAACAGAGCAAAACAGAGCAGAACAGTGCAACACAGTCAATCACACTTTTCTCATAAATCAGAAGAATTACAATTATAAGTGCAGTGGGAGCTTGGATTGAAACATATTTTTATCCATTCTACCGAGTGGAAGAAAAACTTGAATAAATCAATTTCTTCCCTTCATTATCCTGTGTTCTTGGTTCCATTGTCTGAGCCCGAAATTACCAGAGATTTTGTTACGAAAATAATGAGGAAAGTTGTTTCATATTCCAAATTTAAAAGGCAAGCAGTGAGAAGAATCCAAATTAATTAATTAGTTTATTCCTGTTTACTAATTACTGTTTATTACAGATTTTATGAAAAAAGATAGTCCTTTAAAGAGAAAGCATTTCTGAGACAATATGTCAGAGAAATTAATTATAAATGAGTCAACACCGCAATTAACATAATCAAACAAATGTCTTTCACTGTACCTCAGTACATGTGACAATAAACTAAACTAAACTATTTTATTTAGATTTTTATAGAATAAAGCAATAGCCAATAACAACATTCTAATGACATTTTGAATTCTCTCCAACGGAGTGTATGCCTTTAATAACTACAAGCTTAATTTTTAAACGATGAATATTTCTTGTAGATTGCTTCTGGTCTTTTACGCTGACCCCAGGTTATTAATATCCAAAGCATTTTAAAATACTCACTCCATTATTGGTATTTATTATTGTCACGAGTACTGAAGTCCAGTGAAAAGCTTTGGTTTGCATGCTACCAACTTATACATGAGTGTAGCCTGGCCATACACAAGTGCAACAGGTAGTGCAAAGAAAAAAATACCAGAGTACAGAATATAGTTTGACAGCCCTTGTAGCAACACATTTAGAGAGCAATAGTCCTTATCAGATAACCTATATGGAAGAGGTAAGGAAGCAGCATTGTATTTTATAGAGAATATCAGCATGGTATGTGCATGACATAAGGAAGCAATGGCCCAAATTTTACGGGAGACAAGATTAATGTTGTTGTGTGGCATCTGACATCAACATTTGATATCTTTATTCTTTGATAACTTGTCCACAACATTTATCTGGACCATAATGATTGATAAATTTATTCATTCATTATTTGATTCTTATCATCTTATCATACTGCAAGTGTGGCACAGTGGTGCAGCTGGTGGAGCCGGAGACCTGGGTTCAATCCTGACCTCAGTGCAGTTTGTATGGTCTCTCTGTGATGGTGTGGATTCTCTCTGGGTGCTCCAGTTTCCTCCCACATGCCGATGACCTGCGGGTGTGAGGGTTAATGGCCCTCTGTAAAATTGCCCCCCGTGTGTAGTGAATGGATACAAAGGTGGGATAACATAGAACTAGTGTGAGTGGGTGATCGATGGCCAGCATGAACTCGGTGGGCCGAAGGGCCTGTTTCCATGCTGTATCTATATACTAAGCTCAACATTATTCTCACTTGTAAGAAAACACAGGCTGTGAGCGGAGTGAACAGTCAGAAAGGGATAATCATTTTTTCTTAGAATAAAGCAATAACCAATGTCAACACTTTAATGAAGGTAATGACATTTTGAATTCTCACATAAGGAGGGGCACAGTGGTGCAGCAGTAGAGTTACTGCGCTGGAGGCCCGGGTTCGATCCTGTCTCTGCGGAGTTTGTACGTTCTCCCTGTGACTGCATGAGTTCACCAGATGTTCTGGTTTCCTCCCACACTCCAACACGTACAGGTTTGTAATTGGCTTTGATAAAATTGTAAATTGTCCCTGGTGTGTAAGATAGTGCTAGTGTATGGGGCGATTGCTGGATGGCGCAGACTCAGTGGGCTTAAAGGGCCGTTTCTCTAAAGTCTAAACTAAAGTGTAAATGTATTTAATTCACAGAAGCAGTGATTTGCTGCTAACATAATTGTGAGCGTCTTCGAGAACATCGACATCTTCCTAACTAATGCCTGGGAGGGGGGGAGGAGAGGGGGATAATTCCTTGGACTCAAGCAAACCCAGGCTCCAATTAACACCTAGTCTTTTCTGACATTCAGATGTGAATTTTGTTAGGTTAACAAGCCCATTAATTGGCAGGTGCAGAATGTATTAATCAAAATACAAGCTGGAGGCACTCTCATCTAAGAGTCTTCAACTTTTTAGACATAATGTGGAGTCATATGGAGAACATGTTCATGCATATTGCTGTTGCAGTTACAGTGTTTGTCGGAGGTCTACAGAGGTGTGCAGGTAACATCCGTTCACCTCTTCCTTTCCACATTGTCAACATCCAACTCCTTTTTGTTTGTGATGGCTCGTTAGCTCACCGTGCTCGAGTGTGTGGCAGAAACCATGCGATACACAAATCTTCCACCCTCTTTCCTCCTCTCACAGCGGGCAGAAGATGAAGAATGTGTGTTCCACCAGATTCAGGAGCAGCTTCTTCCCCTCTGTTATCTGGCTACTGAATGATCCTGTATAGGAAGGAACTGCAGATGCTGGTTTACATCAAAGATAGACACAAAAAGCTGGAGCAACTCAACGGCTCGGGCAGCATCTCCGGAGAAAAGGAATAGGTGACGTTTTGGGTCGGAACCCTTGTTCAGACTGAGAGCAAAGAAGGGTTCTGACCTGAAATGTCACCTATTCCTTTTCTCTAGGGATGCTGCCTGACCCGATGAGTTACTCCAGCATTCTGTACCAATCTGTTGGATGATCCTCCCATAAACTCGGATATAGTCCCAATCTTCCAACATACCGCATTGGAGACATTGGAATATTTTTCACTGGAACTGCAACGCTGGAACACCATATTCTGCACTCTGGTATTTTTCTCTTTGCACGACCTGCCGTGCTTGTGCTTAGCTTGATTGTACTCATGCATGGTATAAGCTTTTCATTGCATCTCAGTACAGGTGACAATGATCTGCCATGATCATATTGAATGGCAGTGCAGGCTCGAAGGGCCAAATGGCCTACTCCTGCGCCTATTTTCTATGTTTCTATGTTAATACTAAACCCATACCAATACAAATTGCATTGCTCTGCAGAAATAAATGGACACAAGGAACAGCTGATGCTGGTTTAGAAAATAAAAGACACAAAGTACTGGAGCGTCTCAGTGGGTCAGGCAGCATCTCTGGAGAAGATGGATAGGTGATGATTCATGTTGGGTCCCTTCTTCGGAATGATGGAGTAGTGGGGACAAGGCTGGAAGACAGGTGGGGATGGGACAAAGCCAAGCAAGTGATAGGTGAAGAAACAAAGAACTACAAAATGACCCAAAATTCTGGAGTAACTCAGCAGGTCAGGCCACATCTCTGGAGAACATGGACAGGAGCCATGTTTGTCACAAAGGCAACACAAATAAAGACTGTCAATCTTTGAAAGGTTGAAGTGATAGATTGGGCGTGTCTGATCATCTCATGTCTACAATGTGGCTCACGATCGCCATAAGATCAGCCTCCAACACCGTAAAGAAAACAATCCCAGCCGATCCAACCTCGTTCCACATCTCAAGCCCAGGCAACATCAGGTGAAGACACAATAAACTGTAGATGATGGAATCTTGTGTAGAACACGAAGTGCTGGAGTAACCCAGCGGGTCAGGCAGCATCACTGGAGGCCAGGTTGTTGAAAATTCCAGCAGGATATTGATCAGTTGGGCAAGTGGGCTGAGGAATGGTCGATGGAATTTAATACAGAGAAGTGTAAGGTGTTGTATTCTGGGAAGTCTAACCAGGGCAGGACCTACACAATGAATGACAGGGCTCTTGGGAGTGTTGTAGAGCAGAGGGATCTAGAAGTGCAGATACACAGTTCTTTCAGTGGCTTCACTGGTAGATAGGATGGTCAAGAAAGCTTTTGGCACATTGGTCTTCATCAGTCAGATTATTGCACATAAAAAGTTGGGAGATCATGTTACAAGACATTGGTGAGGCCACATTAAGAGTATTTTACTAACCCTGCTGTAGGAAATATGTTGTTAACCTGAAAAGAGTACAGGGATGATTTACAAGGATGTTGGATTGCCAGGACCTGAGGACCTGAGCTACAGGAAGAGGTTGAGCAGGCTAGGATTTTATTCCTTAGGGCACAGGGAGATGAGGGGTGATCTTTTAAAGCTGTATAAATTATGATTGGAAGAGAAAGGGTAAATGCAGTGTTTTACCCAGCGTACGGGAGATCAAGAACTGGAGGACATAGGTTTAAGGTGATGGAGGAAAGATTTAATAGGAACCTGAAGGGCAACTATTTTTACACAAAGGGTGACAGCTTTATGGAACAAACTGCCAGAGGAGGTAGTTCAGGAAGGTACTATCACAACATTTAAAAAAACATTTGGACAGGTACATGTGCAGGAAGGAACTGCAGATGCTGGTTATACCAAAGGTGGACACAAAATGCTGGAGGAACTCAGCGGTTCAGGCTGCATCTCTGGAGAAAAAGAATAGGTGATGTTTCG
>NC_045981.1:31232218-31242218 GCF_010909765.2 Amblyraja radiata
GAACGTACAAACTCTGTACAGACAGCACCTGTAGTCAGGATCGTACCAGGATCGTACCAGGTACTGTAAGGCAACAACCCTACTGCTGCGCAACAGTGCCGCCCAAATTGCAGTTATTACTTTATTGTATTTCTGATTATAATGTATTATCTGTGTGTTATTGCATTTATGGGTCTGTTAAGCTGCAAGTAAGGATTTTATTGTCCTGCTGTCAGTACATACGGAAATTAAACACTCTTGACTCTTGGCCACATTATTGATTGAGGTATAATGTATGCTTGGTTGTATTTACATTGTTTTAAGTCAAATGCCTTTGCGTTCCAGTATACTGCCTGAATATTTCCCCCAATGTCAAGTCCTTTTTGAAAAGATAAATGTAAATTCAGTTGTCGTGAATTTATTTCCATATCAAGTGATGTTGAAGAATTAGTTACTTATACTTTCATTAAATTATCAGCAGCTGCAAAGAAGAATTCCGAAATCACAATCTCCTTAAGATCCATCGCAACTTCATCACAATCCCTCCGATCCACTCCGCCCAACCCCTCCCCTCCCATCCTGCCCATATCCTCAATTTTCAGTTCCCCCTTTGCCTTTCGAGGGAAAAATATTTAAGAAAGGAATGCTCAGAAAAAATGATGCACATTTCAACCTACCACTGGACACCCTACTCCAAAGACATACAGGTTTGTAGGTTCATTGGCTTGGTAGGACACAGTAAATATATTGTCCCTAGTGTGTGTGTGTGTGTGTGTGTGTGTGTGTGTGTGTGTGTGTGTGTGTGTGTGTGTGTGTGTGTGTGTGTGTGTGTGTGTGTGTGTGTGTGTGTGTGTGTGTGTGTGGGGTAGCATGGCCAGTGCAGCCTCGGTGGGCCGAAGGGCCTGTTTCTGTGCCTCTCTCTAAACTAAACTAAACTAAATTAAATTGTTGAAAATGCCTCTCGTGGCAAATTTTAGTAGCTTCATTCCAAACATGTTAAAATTTACATAACAGCAGCAAGCTATAGCCTGGCACCACACTCATAACAGTTTAAATTAAGTTAAATTAAACGTAGCTTTTTGAATAATCAATAATGTTTGGTTGCTCAGAGTGTATAATTATGGATGCTGGCTTCTCCAGTACAATGAGAAGTGTCTTTTTTTAGTTCAGTCCATTTTCCAGAACAATGATTTCAACTCCCTCCATAGAAACCTGTTCCGTTATTGTCAGCTGTTCGTGTGAGAAATGTTCCTTTCCTTCTTCCACCATCTAGTGATGTAGAGGTGAATTACAGGCATTATCCCTCCAACATTTGATTACGTTTTAGGTTTAGGTTGATTATTGTCACGTGTACAGAAGTATAGTAAAAAGCTGCTGTTTGTGTGTTTAGTTTAGTTTAGTTTAGAGATACAGCGCGGAAACAGGCACTTTGGCCCGCCGAATCCACGCCGACCAGCGATCCCAGCACATTAATGCAACCCTGCACACACCGGAGACAATACCAAGCCAATTAACTCTACGTCTTTGGAGTGTGGGAGGAAACTGAAGATCTCAGAGGACACTGGGCGCCGGACACGTCAGTTGGCCCGCCAGCTGGGCTTTGTGTTCAAAGTCCAGCACCCCATCCAACTCATAAACCGATGATCGGCCATGAGAAGGAGGGGTGGTGGTGTTGGCAGTCAGCGAAGGTTCGACGGCTGGCCCAGCTGCCGACCGACGGGGCCACAGGCGAGACGCTGCTGCTGCACTCCGTGGGCTGCACTACGTCGGGACGGGTGAGGCGGGGCCAGACACGGCGCTCCGTCCCAACAGTCCCCTCGACCCGAGTGGCAGCAGTCAAATACGGGACAAGGGCGGTCCCGAATGGGACAAACCAATTGAGCACAATATACGGGATGTCCCGGCTAATACGGGACAGTTGGCAACCCTACTACTAGACTAACTCAGCAGCTCAGGCAACATTTGTGACATGGAATGGACAGGCAGGACCCTTCTTCAGTCTGACTGTAGTGGGGGGGAGATAGCTGGAAAATAGGCAATGTTGTGGCAGAGCCTGGCCACATCAGCCGGTCTCCTCTCCATCCACAAGTTCAAACTCCACAGTTTTGGGGACAGAGCCTTCTCCAGGGCAGCTCCCAGGCTCTGGAACTCCCTCCCCCAACTGATCCGCAATTCCGTGTCCCTCACCATCTTCCAGTCCCGCCTCAAGACCCATCTCTTCACCTCTGCCTATCCTTAGCCCCACGTCCCCCTCCCTTTTCATCTGTGCATTAATTGCCTCATATTGTGTTTTGTATTGAATTCTGTCTTTACTTTGTGTACTAGTCATGTCTCTACTATTTATTTCATTCCCCTTACATGTTTTTCCTCTACCTGCTAAATGTTTGTAAGGTGTCCTTGAGACTCTTGAAAGGCGCCCATAAATAAAATCTATTATTATTATTATTAAGTGATAGGTGGATACAGGTGAGGGGTGGGTGGGGGGGGGGGGGGGGTTGATTAGCAGATGGGCAGTGCGAGTGACGAAGACTGTAGGTGAAGGACACAAATGGGCATCAGATAAGGAGAGGCGAGGAGTGAAATGTAAAGGCAGAGGGAGAGGTGTACGTAGATGTGGACAAGGGGGAGGGGAAAGAGTAAAAGGGAAATGAGTGACTAAAGGATGAGTGATGAGTGTAAGAAAGAAGGGACATGTGCAAGGTGACTGGGAGGTGCACAAAGAGGTGGGGTGCACAGGAAAGAGAGAGGAGGTGGGTGGGCTACTTCATGAAACTTAACAATCCATCTTCATACCATTGGGTTGTAAGTTACCTAAGCAGAATATGAGGTTCTATTCCTCCATTTCACCGAAATTTACTCCATATTCCCCAATTTAAACATCTGCCAGATTTATCGTTGACCAAAATAACCACCTACTTTTGCACAGATCAATAGTGGCAATACTTGCATTATGTATACAAATAGCAGAACTTCTCACATGTTGGCAACACTATTCAAGTTCAAGTTCAAGTTCAAGTGAGTTTATTGTCATGTGTCCCTGTATAGGACAATGAAATTCTTGCTTTGCTTAAGCACACAGAAAAATAGTAAGGCATTTACTACAGTACAGATAAATGTGTCCATATACCATGATATAAATATATACACACATGAATAAATAAACTGCAAATAAAGTGCAAATAACAGAAAGTGGTTGTTAATAATCAGAGTTTTGTCCGAGCCAGGTTTAATAGCCTGATGGCTGAGGGGAAGTAGCTATTCCTGAACCTGGTTGTTGCAGTTTTCAGGCTCCTGTACCTTCTACCTGAAGGTAGCAGGGAGATGAGTGTGTGGCCAGGATGGTGTGGGTCTTTGATGATACTGCCAGCCTTTTTGAGGCAGCGACTGCGATAAATCCCCTCGATGGAAGGAAGGTCAGAGCCGATGATGGACTGGGCAGTGTTTACTACTTTTTGTAGTCTTTTCCTCTCCAGGGCGCTCAAATTGCCGAACCAAGCCACGATGCAACCGGTCAGCATGCTCTCGACTGTGCACCTGTAGAAGTTAGAGAGAGTCTTCCTTGACAATCCGACTCTCCGTAAACTTCTCAGGAAGTAGAGGCGCTGATGTGCTTTTTTGATGATTGCATTAGTGTTCTCGGACCAGGAAAGATCTTCAGAGATGTGCACGCCCAGGAATTTGAAGCTCTTGACCCTTTCAACCATCGACACGTTGATATAAATGGGGCTGTGGGTCCCCCTCCTACTCCTTCCTCCTACTATTCATTATCTTTGCAGCAGCAGTAGCATCGGTAATAGCCAAGTCGATAAATTTAATGGTCAGAAGATAGAGGAACAAAATGCTGGCGTAACTCAGCTGGCCAGGCAGCACCTCTGGAGAAAATGAATGAGTGATGTTATGGATCGGAACCCTTCTTCAGACTGAGTTAATGGTTATGTAAAAGTGAATGGTCATTTGACATGAGCATACAGTAAAAGAAACTTCATCTTGAGTGCTATGGTGACAGCAATATTTGGTTTCCTGTATGTCGCCATTCATACAGAAAAAAAATAATCGCTCAGACATAATTAAAACAATTTATCAATCAATTCAGTCTGAAGAAGGGTCTTGACCCAAAACCTATCCATGTCCTCCACAAATACTCCACTTTTTGTGTCTATCTTCGATTTAAACCAGCATCTGCAGTTGCTTCCTACACAATGGTTTCTATAATGTTCGATAATTCTATTAGGAAACCCCTGAAACTTCAACATAGAAGTTTGTCCAAAACTTGAAGCCTCTATTTCTCTTGGTCCACAAATCTTCCTCAGCAATTGGATGTTTAGATACAGATCAAGACAATGTTAACAATCATATTTGTAAATGCTAATTTGCAAAACGTAAGTTCTTAATTCTATCTCCTTTGGATGGAAAACAATTGGAAGAAGCTTTATTTGGACATTGGTCTTGAATTGTTGGTAAGTAAATACATTAGCTTAGTTTAGAGATACAGCATGGCAGCAGGCCCTTCTGCCCATAAAATCCAAGATCACCCGCTCTCACTGGTTCTATGTTATCCTACTTCCTCATCCATTCCCTGCACACTCGAGGCTATTTACAGAGTTCAATTAACCTACAAACTTAGTTTAGTTTATTGTCACATGTACCGAGGTACAGTGAAAATCTACTGTTGCTGCGTGCTAACCAGTCAGCGGAAAGACTATACATGATTACAATCGAGCCATCCACAGTGTACCGATGCAGGATAATGGGAATAACGTTTAGATAAAGGGAATAACGTCTGGGATTCAAGAGGAAACCCATGCGGTCACAGGGAGAGTGTGCAAACTCCACACAGACAGTACCCAAGGTCAGGATCGAACTCTGGCGTGACGAGGCAGCAGCTTTAACAAAGTGCCGCCCTATTTGTCTACGTTTGCCCACATTATTTGTCAAACTTTTAGGATCAAATCCCTTTAATGTACGTGGATTTCTGTGGTGAACCTTCAGTGAAAAATATGACAATTTCCTAATTCTGATCAATAGTTACTCAAAGTGGATCTAAATAAAATGCACCGGGTTTTTTTAATCACTAATGCACCAGAGATGAATTGAAATATTTGTGTGCTTGTCAGGCTTTTCCGATTCATTACACATTTATCAATACTGACCAGACTTCATCTACCTGAGAGCTATCTGTATGCCCACAGTCTCGCCATTAGCTTATGATAGGGATGGGAAGTGCAGGGGAGGGGGATGGGATGAAATAATCTCACACCATTTTGAGGCAGCCTCAAGAGAATCCAGTGGTCAAGAGACCTGGCTATCCAAGCCCGACTTGGAAATGCAATAATAGACTTTAGATACAGCGTGGAAAAAGGCTCTTCGGCTCACCGAGTCCGTGCCGACCAGCGATCACCCCATACGCTAGCACTATCCTACACACGCAGGATTCAATTTACAGAAACCAATTAACATATAAACCTGCACATCTTTGGAGTGTGGGAGGAAACCAGAGCACCCGGGGAAAACCCACGCGATCACAAACTCCGTACAAACTCTTTGAACTGGCTACAAAATTCCCCAAGAGTGTCCCTGGAGTTCTAAAGAAGTAAAATAATTGGGACATTTTCACGACCTAACCTGCTTGGATTCTGCTGAGAGGAATTGCCGATAATTACCCCAGCTGGAGTGGTTTTGGACATTCAGAGGGCCTTAGCTATGATGCCAAATTATTAAATTAAATTAAAGAGCCTGATATTGAGGGCAGTACACCGACATGGAACAAAGATTTATTAATAGACATAGAGTGAAAAAAAAGCAGAAGCACCAGGTTATTTAGTTTTAGAGATACAGCAGAGCCAGACCCACCAGGTCCACACTGACCACAGGACATCTGTTCACACTAGTTCTATGTAATCCCATCTTCTTGTCAACCCTACACACTGGGTGCAATTTACAGAGGCCAATAAATGTACAAACTCGCACATCATAGGGATGTGGGAGGAAACCAGAGCACTGGAGGAAACCCATGTGGTCACAGAGAAAACGTGCAGACTCCTCACAGGCAGCACCTGAGGACAGAATAGATCCCGGGTCTCTGGGTACGCGTAGATGCAAGTCATTTTAAAAAGGGCACATCCTGCAAGTTGTGTATATGCAGCTGTATGTAGTGACCGGGGGGGGGGGGGGGGGGGGGGGGGGGGGGGGGGGGGGGGGGGGGGTGGGGGGGGGGGGGGGTGGGGGGGGGGGGGGGGGGTGGGGGGGGGGGGCGGTGGGGGGGGGGGGGGTTTGTCTCCGCAGGATGCCCTCTCCTCTCCTCTCAACCACCCCCATCTATCTCCTCCTTCCCCACTACTCTCCTCCTCACTCTCTCCCTCTCTCCCCTCTATCCTCTCACACCCCATCTCTCTCCCTGTCCTCCTCCCCCGCTCACCTGCTCATCCCCCTCGATCACTCCTCTTCCCCTTCCCTCTCTCTTCTCATCCGCCCCCCCCCCTCCAGAAGTGGCGGTGCTGCCCTGGCAGCAGCGGCTCGCCTGCAGTCCGTTTGTTTTTACTTTTTTTTGTGTTGTTTTTTGTTTTGTTTGTCAGTTAAGTTTTGGGTTTTTTAGGTTGTGTTTATGTGGGGGGATGCTTGCTCTCCCCCTTCGGGGGATGCGACTTTTTTTGTCGTATCCCCCTTCCTGCCTCCGTCTGCGCTGAGGCCTAATGGCGGAGCCTGGGGGACCTCGAGACTCCGAGGCAGAGCCAGTCAGGACTCTCCCTGGGCTCGCTCCCGTGAGGGTGGTGCGGCTCGGGGCTGGAACGGCGCTCCGTGATGGGCTGTGACTCTCCCCGTGAGGCGGCCTGGCGCGGGGCTAAGACTCTCCGTGAGGGCTGTGGCGCTGCCTCCTGTCGGGTGGCCGCTGGAGGGTGGAATGTGCGCTCCCGTCGGGGCGGCCTATACTCGAGTGAGGTACCGCGCTCCTCGTCTGAGTGGCCCAGACTCATGTAGGTACGCGTCCTCCTGTGAGGTCGATCATCCGTCTCGGGTTTGAACGGTGTCTCTCTCCGGTGGCTGGACGCGTTTCTGGGCGTCGGCGGGGCGGTGACCTGAGTCCGGGGTTCAGCCCGCCTGCCAGCGCTGCGTATGCTGGACTGGAGGGCGGCAGCTTCGAACACCCCGGGCCCGCGGTGTTTGAGCCGGCCCGTTTGCGGTTCGGTGAAGCCGCGGGACTGTTGTGTGCCATCGCCCTGTGGGGATCACCTCAGCGCAGAGGGAGAAGAGGAGGGGAGACAGTACCCTAAGATTTTGCCTCCACCACAGTGAGGAGGTGTGGCTTTTGAGGACTCACTGTGGTGGATGTTAATTTGTGTTTAGTGTTGTTTATCTTATTGTATGATTGTATGTATGACCTGCAGGCACGAAATTTCGTTCAGACCGTAAGGTCTGAATGGCAATAAAGGTAATTCTAATTCTAATTTCCTAATTCTCTCTCCCCCCCTCTCTCCTCTCGCTTCCCCACCCCCCCCTCTCTCCCCCTCTCTCTCCCCCCATCTCTCTCCTCTCTTCCCCTCTATCTCCCCTTTCCCCCCCTCTCTCACCCCTCTCTCTCTCTCTTCTCCCTTTCTCCGTCCCACCTCACTCTCCCCCCTCTGTCTCATCCCCTCTCTCCTCTCCCCCCTCTCTTCCCCTAATTCTCCCTCCCCTCTCTTTCCCCCCTCTCTTTCTTCTCTCTCTTCTCTCCTTCTCCCCCTCTCTCTGTCTCTCCTCTCTCCCCCTCGCTTCCCCCTCTCCCTCCTCATCTCTCTCTTTTCTCCCTCCCTCTCTATCTCCCCCTCTCTCCCTCTCCCTCTCCACACACTCTCCCCTCTCTCTCCCCCCTCTCTCTCTCTCTTTCCTCTCACCTCCCCCCTCTCTCTCTCTCATCTCCCTTTCCTCCTCACCCCCCCTGGCTCTCTCTCCCCTCTCTCTTTCTCCTCTGTCTCTATCTCCTCTTTCTCTTTGCCCCCCCATCTCTCTCTCTCTTTCCGCCATTTTCTCTCTTTTCCCCTCTCTCCCTCTTCCTCCTCTTTCTTTTACCACCTCTCCCTTCCCCCTCTCTCTCCCATTCTCTCCTACCCTCTCCCCTCTCTCCACCCCCTCTCTCTCTTCCGTCTTTCGTCCCTCTCACCCCTCTCTCTCTCCGCCCCCCTCTCCCACCTCACTCACCCCCCTCTCTCTCCCCTACCTATTTCCCCCTCTCCCTCTTCTCTATCTCCATTCCCCCCCCCCCCTCTGTCTCTCCCCTCTCTCTCCTCTCACCTCCCCCTCTCTCTCCCCCCCCCCCCCCCGTCCCCCTGTCTCCTTCCCCTCTCTCTCTCTCCACCCCCCTTTGAGAGTCTGTCCCTTCGGCACAGAGACTCTCGCGGCAGCGGTGCTTCCGACGCCTCTGACGGCCCGGGACACTCGCACTGTCCGGAGATGCTCCATGGCCGAAGCTGCAGCGAGCGACTCGCTGGCCGCGCAAATACTCGTCATCCCCGCAGACTCACCAGCCCCGGCTCCCCGCATCTGTATCCGCCCGCTGCTTCCATCCCTCCCTCAGCCCCGGCTCTCCAACACCCGCGGACCATGCAGTTTATCCGAGTTTTGAAATTTTTGTTGATCACAGAATTTCTCACCACAGAGCGTGAGGGTGTAAGAGTTTGCTTGAGGGCGTGATTCTCACGCTCAAAGGTGAGAGTTGGCAGCCCTGATATGCAGCTCTATTTTTTATTGTTAGCTTTCTGCCTAACATATCATAAAAGGATGTAACTGGCTCCATTTATCCTCATCTGTAGTTAAAGGCAGCATGGTGCTGCCGCGGTGGAGTTGCTGTGCCAGAGTCCCGGGTTTGCTCCTGACCATGGGTGCTTACCTGTACGGAGTTTGCATTCTCTCTGAGAACGCGTGGGTTTTCACCGGGAGCTCCTGTTTCCACCCATATCACAAAGACGTGCAGGTTTGTAGATTAATTGGCTTCGGTAAAATTTGTAAATCTTCCCCAGTGTGTGGGATAGTGCTAGTGAACAGGGATCGCTGGCTGGCGTGAACTCAGTGGGCGAAGGGCCTGATTCCAAGTTGTATCTCTGAACTAAAACTAAACTAAACTAAACACATTCTGCGAATTGTGTATGCAGCTGTACATCATTTAACCTCACCTGTCCTTAAAGGGTTTAAAGAATACTAGGAGCAAATGTTACAATGAGTGAAGAATGAGTTTTCAAGGCACTGCTTCCCTTACAGCCTAGACTGATGTGAAGAGGGCCTCTGGTACTGGAGACATGTCTCACAAGGAGCAAGATTGATAAATCTCATCTCATTCACAGGCACCAAATCACTAGACTGCTCACAAATGGAAGGAATTTCCAGGAATTTCATCTTAATTCTTGGACGATGGACTTGTTCATAGAGTGGATGCAAGTTTATTCTGCTGGTGGTCAAGACATAGTTTGCTTGAAAGTGCAGCAAACAGGAACAAAGAAGACGGCAAAAAGTGGTGAACGCTGACCATGGCATTGACCTCCCCACCATCGAAGGGATTTACAGGAGTCGCTGCCTCAAAAAGGCAGCCAGCATAATCAGAGACCCACACACTCATTTCACCTCTGCCATCGGGAAGAAGGCACAGGAGCCTGAAAACTGTAACGTCCAGGTTCAGGAACAGCTTCTTCCCTACAGCCAACAACCTCCAAATAAGCTCTGAACTATATTTGGCACTATTATTGTTTGTTTTATATGTATGTATGTATGTATGTATGTATGTATGTATGTATGTATGTATGTATGTATGTATGTATGTATGTATGTATGTATGTATGTATGTATGACGTACTTTTTCGTTTATTATATTGCTTACAGAGTTTGTTTACATATTCTGCTGCTGCAAGTAAGAATTTTATTGTTCTGTTGGGACATATGACAATAAAACACTCTAGACAACTAGACTGGAACAGGCCATTCGACCCACAATATCCATGCTTAAACCATTCTCCTCTGGCTGCATGCGATCCACATCCCCCCCCCCATTCCCTGCATA